>NC_058415.1:36419389-36531889 GCF_002201575.2 Neomonachus schauinslandi | reverse complement strand
TTTTTTGTTTTGTTTTGTTTTTGTTTTTCCTCCTCTAGATAAAACCAATTAGTCAAAACAAATGGTCACTCCAGTTGCCAGGTAAAGTTAGGATAAGCTATCTGTCACAAATAGTGCTGTCAAGTCCTTTTACTTGAAGACTAGTTATAGTTTATCTTAAGAACATTTATGTAGGGGCGCCTGGGTGGCTCAGTCGGTTAAGCGTCTGCCTTCGGCTCAGGTCATGATCTCAGGATCCTGGGATCGAGGCCCGCATCAAGCTCCCTGCTCAGTGGGGAGCCTGCTTCTCCCTCTCCTTCTGCTGCTTCCCATGCTCATGCTCTCTCTCTTTCTCAAATAAATAAAATCTTTTAAAAAAAAAAAGAACATTTATGTAATAATGGCATGTATAGGCTTGACTATATAAAAGGGGTAAGAATGTATCACATTCTGGTTTAATACTTGCTCAATAATAGAAGTGTTTTCTTTCTCTACTATCTTTGTGGAAAGGATTTCTCAGTTGGGAGAAGATTTTGTTTTTAATTATATTTCCTTAATGTTGGTAAAATTATAATTCCCTTTTTTTTTAAACAGTTTTTTTAATTTGGCTTCCATAATTCCATACCTCTTTGTTTTTTTCTTACTAGTTTGACACTTCTCATGGTTCTCATTTCATACTCCCAGAAGGTCATATGGCTCAGTCTTGGGACCTCTCCTGTTATTTACTAAGCTCATCCTTTGATGAGCTCATACAAGCTCAGTGATTTTAAATACCATCTATTAACTGATGACCCCCAATTTTTATCTCTAGTCTATACCTCTGCCCTGGATTTAGACTCATGTATCCAGCTACCTAGTCAGCATTTCTACTTGTATATGTAATAGACATCTTGGAATTATGTCTAAAACTGAATTCTTTCTATTTCCCTCAAGCCCTATGCTAGTAGTTTTCTCACCTTAGTTAATGACAACATCATCTGATTGCTTTAGAAAAATGACCCACATATAATCATTAAGTAAAGCAATAAAATAAAACTGACTCAATGAAAATAGTAATAAGAGATATAAATTTTTGGATCAGTGAAAATATTGTACTCAGAAGCATCATAAAATAATAATATGTAAATAACAAAGTTGTCCATTACATTGTATATTCCCAAAAAATAAGAAGTTCAAGGAAACAAAAGAATGCAGTACACTTCCACCCCTAAGAAAGAGAGAAACAAGGAAAAAAGGATGTATATAATTATCACACTGGGATATCATGAGGAATTTTGACTATAGTATAACAAAAAAGAGTTAATTAGTAGAAACTTATGTTTTTCTGTAATAAAAGTGAATAAACCAGTGTCTTATTATAAATGTTCAAACTCAAAATTCTCTACTACTTCAACCATTTTAACATGTGAAATACTAAGTTGGTATCTTACAACAAGAATGAAAATAAAAAGTGTGCTTACTAGACATGTACTTGCATAGCCCATTTTGGAGTGAGTTAGATTGGCGTTTTTATTGTGTCCTGTAGTTTAGCCTTTAGAGATATAGTCAATTCTCTGGAATTTGAATTTCTCTGTTTTTCAAAGAAAATAACTTATAGGCAGTTCTGTCAATTGTTACCATGTTAAAGAAAAAGTAGTGTGGTGCATAAGGCCTTGGTTCTGATAATATACATTCAAATACAGAAAATACATGTAAAACTTTAACTTACTTTTATTTTATTTATTTATTTTTTTTCACTTAACTTACTTTTAAAGTACATCTTTATTCAGGAAAATATTCCTGCTTAGAAAAAGCTAAAGGGTACAAACCACAGCATTTGGCTCCTTTTCCACATGATTAAATATATAAACAGTCTGTTGAAATGCAGATCCCCTAGCAGGTGGAAAATTTTTCTTTTCTTAGGAGCTTAGCTGGAATCTTCATTGATCTACTTCATAAGTCAAGTTCCCATTGGAGTTGGATTGGCTTGTTCATTTTTATTTTATTGATATTTAGGGTTTTAAAAACATGAAAATGCGCTTCTAAAATATGTGCTTTAAAATTTAATAAGAAAACGCTGAGCAGATTTAGATGTTGGCATTTTAGTACATGAGTATAAGCTTTTAAAAAATGATTCTGGAAACAAATTATTTAAAAGCTAAAAGGTGTAGATTGCAGCTTGTTTCTCTTACATCAATTAATACCCAAATATGTATGTCTTAGACCTTTCACTCAGAGGCTCTTGCTTGTTCTGTGCAATGTAGCCATCTATATGAAGCCGCACCACATGTGTTTTTACAACCGAATAGTCAATTTTGTTTAGCAAATCAGAGGAAGGTGACACTAAAATAATATATAAGAAACTTACTATAAATTTTTAAATTACATTTAGTGGCACAAATGACTGTTTCTGGTTAGCACTAGGAATGGCCTTTATTTCTTAATAGGACATAAAATTATGATGTTATTAGAAATCAGTTGTTGATATGGCAAGCATTGATAAATATTTCATTTAGAGAGAAAAGTCTCTTATATCGCTGAAAAGATAGCTTATCATTAGTTACAATGAAACAAGTATTATATTGTTTTAATATTAAATTAAATATTAAATTAAATATACACTAAAAGTGCCATGAAGTATCCACCCCCCCCCCTTCTGTAAATCTCAGTTTGTTTCCCAGAGTCCAGAGTCTCTCATGGTTTTTCTCTCTCTGTGATTTCATCCCATTCAGTTTCCCTCCCTTCTCCTGTGGTCCTCCATGCTATTCCTTATGTTCTTCATATGAGTGAAATCATATGATAATTGTCTTTCTCTGCTTGACTTATTTTTCACTTAGCATAATCCCCTCCAGTTCCATCCATGTTTATGCAAATGGTGGATATTCATCCTTTCTGATGGTTGAGTAATATTCCATTATATATATGAACCACATCTTCTTTATCCATTCATCTGTTGAAGGGCACCTTATCTCCTTCCACTGTTTGACTATTGTGAATATTGCTGTTATAAACATTGGGGTGCCTGTCCCCCTTCTTTTCACTACATCTGTATTTTGGGGGTAAATACCTGGTAGTGCAATTGCTGGGTAGTAGGGTAGCTCTATTTTTAACATCTTGAGGAACCTCCATACTGTTTTCCAGAGTGGCTGTACCAGCTTGCATTCCCATCAACAGTGTAAGAGGGTTCCCCTTTCTCCACATCCTTGCCAACAGTTGTTTCTTGTCTTGTTAATTTTGGCCATTCTAACTGGTGTACGGGTGTACTGTTGCTTCTGCACCTTCTGCTCAGACTATAGAGTGGTCATAATGCCAGATTTTCTCTCAGAGACCCTAGAGAGTGGCTACAGACACCCCCTGGGTAGAGCTCAGAAAGAAGGAGTGAAGAGGATGGGCGTGTCCTAGTTGGATCTTCACTTCTGATTGGTTGGCTGGTTGTCACATGACTCTCATCTTCAAGGGAAGGAGCCAACTTTGCTCTGTCTGGCGGCAAACCAGACACTGTGCTCCACAGGGTCTATGATGTGAATTCCCCACCCATACCTGGGCACCTATGAGTGTGTGTGTGTATATGTGTGGGTGTGTGTATCAAGGGAGGGGACAGGGGCAGTGATACTGTATGTATAAACAGTTTCAGTCACCCCAAATCAGGTTAGCTTCTCAGCACCACTCTGGTGGTGAAACTTCCAAGCAGTGGCTTGAAAGAAATACCACACTGGCCAACAAGAGATACCCCTAAGCTGGGCATCCCTCCTGGAATCCCATCAGGACACTGGGCCCATGTCTGACTCCAGGAGCGACAGTCCCGGAACTCTTCCCTGCATCTGGATGACCCTACACTGGAGTCTTTGAAAGCAGCCTGAAATCAAGAAAATGGATGGGGCCCTCGCCATCTTGACTGGGGATGTTCAGCACTGCTGCCAACCATCAGAAGGAATTTTGAAGTAACACGTTTCCCCCTGTCTTATCTCCTGAGGCATGGACTGGAGTTACCCGGAATTAGGATAACATTGTCCTTAAATATACATCATCATTTGTATGGGCTGCATAGTAATCTACTGATCAATGTACATTAATTTATTTGACTCAGTCTCCATTCTTGGCTATAGTTCTCTAATATGCTGTGATGCACAGACTTATAGTTTAATAGTTGGACACTTAATTTATAGTCATTATTACAAAAGTCATTATTATTGCATTCTCAGAACCCAAAACAGAAAAGCAAATAGAACCTAACCTAGGAAAACTAGAACCTAAATTCCCACATACCCCTGGGGCAAATATTATGCATATGTACTATTTTGTAACCTGTTTTTTATGTCTAGAAAAAGACACTTCCCATATCAATAAATATGTTTCCACAAGGCCAGTGTAACAACAAAATATTACTAAAAAAAATTGTGCTTTTGATTTGTATTTCCATGTTGGCTAGTGATGTTGAACATTTTTTCACTTGTCTGTTAGCCATTTGTATGTCTTCTTTGGAGAAGTGTCTGTTCATGTCTTCTGCCCATTTATTGACTGGATTATTTGTTTTTTGGGTGTTGAGTTTGAGAAGATCTTTATAGATCTTGGATATCAGCCCTTTATCCATAAGGTCATTTGCAAATATCTTCTCCCATTCTGTAGGTTGCCTTTTAGTTTTGTTGACTGTTTCCTTTGCTGTGCAAAAGCTTTTTATCTTGATGAAGTCCCAAAAGTTTGCACATGAATTATGCTTTAATAGAGTGTTAGCTATCCTATACTAAACTTTGTTAACCAACATAAATTTATTTTGTTCTCATAAAGATTTTATTCTGAGAAAAAAACACATAATTAGAGAAAAAAAGCTAATAAATATGTGTGGAGCTGAGATCGATATACGATATGGGTATTTCTACATGAGTAGTTAAAAAAAAGGGGGGGGTCTTATCAAGTTAAGGAACATACCCGAAGTCAGATTCAGGGTGGGAAAAGAGATAGTATTTAATTATAATTCAAACTAACTGTAAGCCCATTATTTAATCACCACAGTGTGACACTCTAAAAGAAGACACTGTAGAAGTTTTTGGTGTCAAATAATCCTGTAAAAGGAACACAAGTTGAATTGAGACTGTAAAAGGAAGATCTGAAAGCTCTTAACCATGTGGTGTACTTGAAATAAATAATCAGCTACAGGAATTCATTGAAGCTCTCCCCTATGCCCAACATAAACAAGAATCATGATATTTCACCCACCATGGCTTTAACCTTCTCTCCTTTGTGGAAAAAGGAAGGCATCCAGAGATTTAAAGAACTCAGTAAAAGGGAAAGTTATCCCCCCAGCATATCCACATGGCAGGAAGATAATACCTTTAATGTTTCTGGGTTCTGTGACTGTTTAGTGAAGGCAGACAGAAAGAAGACTAATAATGACAGCTATCTTGTTCAACTACTATGTATTGGTTACAGCTTATGAGGAGCAGAACACCTGAGAAAAACACAAAGTGAAATCCCCATGACATTTTTGGATTTCCAAGTATAGTAATTGACGTACTGGTGATGGGGCTGAGATAGGCAGAATGATATTGACAATAATAATGAAAATATTTTCTCTCTCTTTTATGGCATAATATCAGACAGTGTTCAAGAATTTGTGGCAAGTGGATATCAACAGGAAAAGTGGAAATGAGATCCAAGAATTTTACTCATGTATTTAATTTTTTAAGGTCAGAAGTTGACCAAAATTAACATAGTCTATTTTTATTGTGGTGTTATAACTCTTATTCCATATTAGCATTTAGGAGAGAGTTAAAGTTTTATTTGAAATGTAATACATAATATAGAAACAGTTTACTTAGAAAAACTGCAAGAAAGGCAAAGTAAGAGCAGAAGACATATATTTATTTAATCTCAATCACTATAGTACCTTGAACATTCTTTGGGGATAAGTAAGAAAAGAAAAAGGACATATCTCATATATAATAAGGGTCATGGCTTTGAACCTTTTGTAAGGAATACCCTAAGACACCTAGCCACTCTCCCAGTCATCATGTATCATGTACCTGATGCATGTGTCTGAAAAGTATAATATTAGGAATGTGTCATTCTTTGTCATTTCTTGTTTGGTTACTCTGCAACTTGTGTTTCTGGTGTTGTGTTTGTATTTTTTGTTTTTTGTCTCTTTCTTATTCAATAACTGAAGTGAGGTGGATTTCAACAGTGAAGTCCCTATATTTTTTCTGATCCAAGATCAATGACTTTTATTTTTATAACTTGTAGTGTAGAATTAATTAGTTAATTAATTAAACCACCTCATTGAGGCATGACTGATATGTAAAATACTGTATGTATTTAATGTTTACAACTCAATGTGTTTGAGGATATGTATACACCTATGAAACCATCACCACTATCAAGGACCTAAAACATGCCCACCCTAAGTTTTCTTCTGTTTTTATTATTTTTTTATGGTAAGAACACTTAACATAAGCTTTATACAGTCAGCAAATTTTAAGAATAATACAATATTTTTAACTATAAGCATTATGCTGTATAGTACATCTCCAGAACTTAGTCATCTTGTATAATGTGAAGCTATATCTTTTGACCATTACCTCCCCATTTTCTTGTCCCCTCCTCATGCTGTTGCTCTTAACCACCACCCCACTCTCTGCTTCTATGAGTTTAACTGTTTTATTTTGTTTATTTTTTTTAAAGATTTTATTTGTGAGAGAGAGAGAACACAAGTAGGGGGAGCAGCAGAGGAAGAGGGAGGGAGAGAAGCATACTCCCCACTGAGCAAGGAGCCAGATGTGGGGCTCGATCCCAAGACCCTGGGATCATGACCTGAGCTAAAGGCAGCCGCTTAACCATCTGAGCCACCCAGGATGCCCTGAGTTTGATTATTTTAGATTTCACATAAAAATAGTATCATGTGGGCGCCTGGGTGGCTCAGTTGGTTAAGCCACTGCCTTCGGCTCAGGTCATGATCCTGGAGTCCCTGGATCGAGTCCCGCATCGGGCTCCCTGCTCAGCGGGGAGCCTGCTTCTCCCTCTGACCCTCCCCCCTCTCATGCTCTCTCTCTCTCTATCTCATTCTCTCTCTCAAATAAAAAAAAAAATAGTATCATGTAGCACTAGTGTTTTTGTGTCTGGCATATTTCACTTGGCATAATATCTTCCAGGTTCATCCATATTGTCTCAAATGGCAGGATTTCTTTCTTTATTGAAAGAATAACATTACATTGTATTTATTATTTTTAATATTTGAGTAAGCTAAAAATAATTTTATTTTATTTTACTGTTTTTTAAATTTTTTATTGAAGTATAATTAATATACACTGTTATATTAGCTTCAGATATAAAATATGATTTGACAATTCTATACATACAAGTGCACTCAATCTCTTTCACCTATTTTCACTGTATGTATATACACATTTTCTTATCCATTCAACTTTTGATGGACATTTAGGTGGTTTCCATGTCTTGGCTGTTGTGAATGACACTGCAATGAACATGAGAGTGTCATTAATTCCTTTAGATAAATATTCAGAAGTGGGATTGCTAAACTGTATGGTAGTTCTTTTTTTAATGTTTTGAGGAACCTCTGTATTGTTTTCATAGTGCCTGTACCAAATTATGTTCCCATCAACAGTGTAAAAGTGTTCCTTTTCTTCATATTCTTGGAGCACTGGTTGTCTTTTATTTTTCTAGTGGTAGCCATCTTAACTGATGTAAGGTGATATCTTATTGCAATTTTGATTTGCATTTCCCTTATAACTAGTAATGTTGAGAATATTTTCATGTATTTATTGGCCATTTGTAGGTCTTCTTTGGAGAAATGTCTGTTCAGACCCTTTGCCCATTTTCAATTAGATAATTTCATTGTTGTTTTGTTTGTTTTTCTTTTACTTGTTCTTGTTTTTGCTACAGAGTTGTATGTACATATTATATATTGTGTATATAATCCCTTGCCTGATGCCCAAAGCAATCTACAGATTCAATGCAATACACTATCAAAATTCCAATGGCATTTTTCACAGAAACAGAAAAAAACAGTGCTAAAATTCTTATGGAACTTCAAAAGACCCTGAATAGTCAAAGTAATCTTTAGCAATAAGAACAAAACTGGAGGCATTGGACTTCCTGATTTCAAAATTACATTGGAAAGCTATATGAATCAAGACAGTATGGCACTGTCATAAAAAGAAACACGTAAACTGATGGAATAGAATGAAGAGACCAGAAATAAGTCCACATAATTATAATTGTTTCTCAGGGGAATTTATTGGGAATGAAGTGTGTGTGTGTGTGTGTGTGTGTGTGTGTGTGTGTGTGGTATGTGAAGTTTGAGTGTTTTACTGTGGCTTATAAGAAATGTCATGTTCATGATGAAAAAATTTTTGTTGCAGATATATTAATTTTCTGGAAGATATTTTTATTCATGAGTACTTATTATTGACAATGTTTTGAGATAGCTAGGTTTTTGTTTTTCACATGACTCTTGTGCTCAGAGAATGGCCCTCTTGTCAAGAACAGAGTGATTCTGTGTCATGAATTGAGCCATTTACCTAAGACCCACCTCTCTGCAGAAATCATAAGGTGGAAGGCCATTTTTACTCAGATAATTCATGCATTCACTGATTAAAAATATTTATTGAGTACCTACTTTGTGCTGAGCACTCAGCTGAGTGTTGGATATAGCAATGGTCAAGGAAGACGACAGCCCTGCCCTTATACAACTTAGAGTCTAGTAATAAAAGAAATAATAAGATGTTTACAAGTGTAATGAGTTTATAAAATGGAAATATCAAAAACTCATAATAATAATGAGTTTAGGATGTTAAAACACCTTGATGATAATTTGTATATGGTATAAAAAACATAAAAATCTTTATTATCAAGGTAAGGTGCTCAGAAATAGTATTATTTTTCTTTATTACTTAGGTCCTCCCTATTATTATTTAAGTTTGCACCTTTAAGTTTGCACTTGATATATATTTGGATTTCTTTCAATTTTTCCATTATTCAATGAATATTTATTGTGTATATGCTGTTGCCAGGCACTGTGATAGGTACTCAGTTTTTCATTTTGTTTGTTTGTTTTGTTTTATTTATTTTTTAAAGGACTCTTTGTTTGCTTTCATATTGCCTAGAGCCTAGTGTAGGAGATATAAAATGGGGATAGGTATATAATATAAGTGGAGTCATGAAAACCATATCTAAACACACAAAAGATAATTAAGTTTTAGCCAGGCAAAGAAAAATAGAAGAAGAATGTATTTTGGGTGAAGAAAAAAAAAATTCAATAGTTCAGGTATAAGAGAGAATTCATTCCTTTTAAAGAATTTAGAATGATTATTTATGTCTAAGCTTATATTTAAAAAAGTGTATAGTGTAAGGATAAAAAACATTTCTGGATATCTGCTGTTTTGTGAACCAGAACAATTAGATAATATATGATATAATAGTTAAATATTTGCTACTTTTCACTCAGTCTCAAATTCCATCTGACTGACTTCAGTTTTAGGCCCCTGTCAGAGGGCTGATATCATAATTGGCACAAAGACCTATAGCTATGGAGTGAGGCAATTTTCCCCTACTTGCTATTTTTATACTCTGTGAGGTTAATATTTGTATCTGCAAGAGCAGGGCTAATAAACATTATGTAAGTTATATAAAAAGTCTTACAATGAAATAGGAGTTGATTGGCACCATAATTACAATTAACATCATTGATGTTTTCACTCTCCTAATAGATCAGGACATTTAGTAGCCTTATGTCCCCTTAATTGTTATTTAGCAGAGAAACACTAGGAACCTAAAAATTAAGAAATTAGAAAGTATTGAAAAGATTAGTGAGCATATAGAGGTGTCGGAACATAATCTGAAAGCAGGTTTGAGATAATCATAGACTGTGATATGGTTATTCCAATGAAGATGAGTGAAGTGTTTGGAGGGAAGTGAAAAATTGAATAAAAGAAATGTTATTATTTGGGTATGTGAATTAAATGAGATCCATATAAAATTCCTCTAAAATTTGAAGCCCTGGAATTCAGTATCACAGTCTTTGAGAGACAGCAGCTAAGGCAGATTTACTCAGACTGATGACAGAAGCTCAATTCTACATGAATCATATCTAAGATAGAAACTACACTCTTTAAATACTTTATAAAACATCTTAAGTTATTAGGATGAGAAATACTGAAATGGAATATGTAGGCAATTTAGATATAATTTTTAATCATCTATTTCCCCTTGTATTTTTGTTCTGTGGTCAGAATATAAATATAGCAAACATGGACCAAGTGTTCCCTAGGACATCTGCAGGAGGAAATATAAGACAGTTTAGCCTTAATCAGAAAATAAGAATGATAGCAAATAAAATACAGGGCATCACTGTTAAGTAATCTCTGATATCAGTGAAAAACATCTACGTGATTTGTTGTAGAACATTAGCATTTGTTTGAAAAAAGAAAGAAAGGAAGAAAACATTGTAATGAGACTATAGACAGTACTAAATACCACTATTATTATTATTATTGCTTTTTTATACAAATTTTCTCAGAAAAAGATTGGACTACAAGCTATTTGAAATGCCTGAAACTGTAAGCAATGTTTTTTCTTGGAATAAAATAAAACTCCATAGCTTTCATAGATTTTCAAAGGGTCTATGACCCAAAAATCATTGAAAACAAGTTTTATAGAGATTATTTTTCAGGTGTGAATGCTTATGATAGTGTACAAATCTGTTATGTGCCTTGGGATAATGTGAGATTGAATTAGAATATGCAAAACAAAGCAGCTCCCAGATAGACTACATAGTATAGTCAAGTTTAACTCTGATTATTTGCTTTATCCTTTGTTGAAGACACTCTTTGGAGGGACAAAAGGGATTTGCCTTTTCCTTGTTAAACTGCATTTTACTTGGTGTTCCTTGTGGATAAGTATTTCTATTTGGGTTTTTCCTTTTCTTTTGAGGTCAAATGAGCTTTGACATGAAGCACAAAAGATACAAGAATTAATGCTGAGAGGATGCCACATTTTATGTGTTTTATTTTCATCCTGCGTGACCAAGCTGAACTCTTACCTGGCTATACCTTCTATGTGGCTTTGATGTTGTCACAGGCCCCTGGATATCACTTTTACTTCTAGAGTTGCTTATTTGTTACTGCTCTCTCTTCTTCTATTTTTTTATCCTTTCTACAAGGGACAGTTCTCTCTCTCTCTCTTTTTCTCTCTCTCTCTCCTTTTCCTCAAGAATATTTTGTTGACATCTGGTAAGATGATAACCTAAAATATATTATCCTTCTGCTTACTACAATATTCCTATTGAACTTGCTAACATATTTTAAAAATTGAATTAATAAAAGAAAGACAGAGGGGCATCTGGGTGGCTCAGTCGGTTAAGCATCTGCCTTTGGCTCATGTCATGATCCCAGGGTTCTGGAATCAAGCCCCATGTAGGGCTCTCTGCTCAGTGAGGAGTCTGCTTCTCCTTCTCCCTCTGCTCCTCCCCCGACTGGTCTCTCTGTCTCTCTCAAATAAATAAAAAATAAAATCTTTAAAAAGAAAAAGAACTAGAATCTAGAAAATAGTAATATACATTACCAATTCATCCCCTTAATACCTAATATGAAGGAAGTGTGCCTGGGAAAGTAGACGAAAGAAGAATCTTAATTCAGATATGTTGGGAGGATAGATTTTAGGTTTTTGACAATCAGGAGTATATCAGTTTCTACATTTATGATAGGAATCAAAACTTCTATTTATGTGCCACTTGGATTTGATCATAGCTAGGACAGAACAGGGATATTGTGTGGCTGGCTTCTAATCATAGTCTAGCAAAGATTTGGATACTACCCTACATAAATCCTGGGGTACTAAATGAGGAAAATATTCTTAGTACAAAGCTAAGGATCCCTGCCATGACTGTTTCTAACTCAGATTGCATTATTCACATACCTCATCATTACTCGATACCTGATCTGCAAAATAACAAAATAAATCTAAATTATTTTCTTTTACTCTACTTTAGTTTCATAGAATCAGAAAAGAATTTCAGAATATCTGGAGGAAGCCACCTTAATTTCCAATATTGGAACCAGTCTCTCTGTAAGGATAATTAACAAAGAAATATTACCTGTCATAGGTATTGCATTTCAAAGAAAAGAAATCTTCTACAGAAAGGATTGGGAAATTTTATTATAAAGGGCCAGATAGTAAATATTTCATTTTGTTGGTCAGAAGGTCTCTAATTTCTCAACTCTGCCTTTGTGGCATATATAAAATTATAGATAATTTGTAAACAAATGGGTATGGCTGTGTTCCGGTAAGACTTTATTTATAAAAACCAGTGTGTAGGGGCCAACAGCAAGCAGCCCTAAGATGGCATGAAGACTATTTTGAGTTAAAAAGCAATCACACCCAGCAGATTCAAGAATAGCTCTTTACCCCCACCCTTAACTGACTAAAAACAATCTAGGTAAGGAACTGCTTCAGGAAAAGAGTTATCACCATAGATAACTAATTACATTATGATATGAATTTGGAATGATAAACAGGGAGTTACCTAGCAATGCCACTTTGTTTAAAGTCCTCTCTTTGTTCCACTGTTTCTAAGGGGCCCAGCAAACATTTGTTTAGCAAACCTTTACTCGTTTTCATCTTCTTCTAAATTGCATCCTTTCCTCTGAAGTCCCAGACACCTACCCCCTTCGATTAGTTCAGGATGACATATATACCTCATTTTGCTTGAATGTCTTTGGAATTTTTAAGTTGGTGTGGATTCTCCATACATACACTATTAAATTTGATTTTCTCCCCTTAATCTGTTTCATGTCAATTCTTAGTCCAGCTAGAGGGACTTTGATTGGATAGGAATTCTTGCTCCCCAGTAGGTGATAGGCCAGATTTGTCCTGTAGGCTATAGTTTGCTGAACCCTAATCAATAAATCAGAATGAATATCTTACCAACATACAAATAACAGAAGAACATTGGTAAATTTCTTTTTTTTATTTTATTCTATTATGTTAATTACCATACATTACATCATTAGTTTTTGAGGAAGTGTTCCATGATTCATTGTTTGCATATAACACCCAGTGCTCCATTCAATATGTGCCCTCTTTAATACCCATCATCAGGCTAAACCATCCCCCCAACCACCTCCCCTCTAGAACCCTCAGTTTGTTTCACAGAGTCCATAGTCTCTTATGGTTTATCTCCCCCTTTGATTTCCCTCCTTTCATTTTTCCCTTCCTACTATCTTCTTCTTCTTTTTTTTTTTTTAACATATAATATATTACTTGTTTCAGAAATACAGGTCTGTGATTCTTCAGTCTTACACAATTCACAGCGCTCACCATAGCACATACACTCCCCAATGTCTAACACCCACCAACTCCATCCCTCCCACACCCACCACTCCAGGAACCCTCAGTTTGTTTCCCGAGATTAACAATTCCTCATATCAGTGAGATCATATGATACATGTCTTTCTCTGACTGACTTATTTTGCTTAGCATAATTCCCTCTAGTTCCATCCTCATCGTTGCAAATGACAAGATTTCGGACTTTTTTTAATGTACACTTGGATCCTATTGACTAGTATTATGGTGAGAAATTTGGCATCCATGTTCATCAGGGATATCGGTCTGTAATTCTCATTTTTGATGGGGTCTTTGGTTTTGGGATCAAGGTAATGCTGGCCTCATAAAATGAGTTTGGAAGTTTTCCTTCCATTTCTATTTTTTGGAACAGTTTCAGAAGAATAGGTATTAATTCTTCTTTAAATGTTTGGTAGAATTCCCCTGGGAAGCCATTTGGCCCTGGGCTCTTCTTTGTTGGGAGATTTTTGATGACTGCTTCAATTTCCTTAGTGGTTATAGGTCTGTTCAGGTTTTCTATTTCTTCCTGGTTCAGTTTTGGTAGTTGATACATCTCTAGGAATGATTCCATTTCTTCCAGATTATCTAATTTGCTGGGATATAGTTGCTCATAATACATTCTTATAATTGTATTTCTTTGGTGTTGGTTGTGATCTCTCCTCTTTCATTCATGATTTTGTTGATTTCGGTCATTTTTCTTTTCTTTTTGATAAGTCTGGCCAAGGGTTTATCAACCTTGTTAATTCTTTCAAAGAACCAGCTCCTAGTTTCATTGATCTGTTCTACTGTTCTTTTGGATTCTATTTCATTGATTTCTGCTCTGATCTTTATGATTTCTCTTCTCCTGCTGGGTTTAGGCTTTATTTGCTGTTCTTTCTCCAGCTCCTTTAGGTGTAGGGTTAGGTTGTGTACTTGAGACCATTCTAGTTTCTTGAGAAAGACTTGTATTGCTCTATACTTTCCTCTTAGGACCGCCTTTGCTGCATCTCAAAGATTTTGAACAGTTGTGTTTTGATTTTCATTTGTTTCCATGAATTTTTTTAAATTCCTCTTTAATTTCCTGGTTGACCCATTCATTCTTTAGAAGGATGCTCTTTAGCCTCCATGAATTTGAGTTCTTTCTGACTTTCCTCTTGTGATTGAGTTCTAGTTTCAAGCATTGTGGTCCAAAAATATGCAGGGATTTATCCCAATCTTTTATTACCTGTTGAGACCTGATTTGTGACCCAGGATGTGATCTATTCTGGAGAATGTTCCATGGACACTAGAGAAGAATGTGTATTCTGTTGCTTTGGGATGGAATGTTCTGAATATATGTGTGAAGTCCATTTGGTCCAGTGTGTCACTTAAAGTCTTTATTTCCTTGTTGATCTTTTGCTTAGATGACCTGTCCATTTCATTGAGGGGGTGTTAAAGTACCCAACTATTATTGTATTGTTGTTGATGTGTTTCTTTGCTTTTGTTATTAATTGGTTTATATAATTGGCTGCTCCCATGTTAGGGGCATAGATATTTACAATTGTTAGATCTTCTTCTTGGATAGACCCTTTAAGTAGGATATAATGTCCTTCCTCATCTCTTATTACAGTCTTTGGTTTAAAATCTAATTTGTCTGATATAAGGATTGCCACCCCAGCTTTCTTTTGGTGTCCATTAGCATGGTAAATAGTTTTCCACCCCCTCACTTTCAATCTGGGGGTGTCTTTGGGTCTAAAATGAGTCTCTTGCAGACAGCATCTCGACGGGTCTTGTTTTTTAATCCAATCTGATAGCCTGTGTCTTTTGATTGGGGCATTTAGCCCATTTACATTCAGGGTAACTATTGAAAGATAGGAATTTAGTGCCATTGTATTGCCTGTAAGGTGACTGTTACTGTATTTTGTCTGTGTTCCTTTCTGGTCTATGTTGCTTTTAGGCTCTCTCTTTGCTTAGAGGACCCCTTTCAAGATTTCTTGTAGGGCTGGTTTTGTGTTTGCAAATTCCTTTAGTTTTTGTTTGTCCTGGAAGCTCTTTATCTCTCCTTCTATTTTCAATGACAGCCTAGCTGGATATAGTATTCTTGGCTGCATATTTTTCTCATTTAGTGCTCTGAATATATCATGCTAGTCCTTTCTGGCCTGCCAGGTCTCTGTGGTTAGGTCTGTTGCCAATCTAATATTTCTACCATTGTAGGTTACAGATCTCTTGTCCTGAGCTGTTTTCAGGATTTTCTCTTTGTCTCTGAGACTTGTAAGTTTTACTATTAGATGTCAGGGTGTTGACCTATTTTTATTGATTTTGAGGGGGTTTCTCTGTGCCTCCTGGATTTTGATGCCTGTTTCCTTCCCCAAATTAGGGTAGTTCTCTGCTATAATTTGCTTCCAATATACCTTCTGCCCCTCTCTCTCTTTCTTCTTCTTCTGGGATCCTAATTATTCTAATATTGTTTTGTCTTATGGTATCACTTATCTCTCGAATTCTGCCCTCGTGATCCAATAGTTGTTTATCTCTCTTTTTCTCAGCTTCTTTATTCTCCATCATCTGGTCTTCTATATCACTAATTCTCTCTTCTGCCTCAATTATCCTAGAAGTTAGAGCCTCCATTTTTTATTGCACCTCATTAATAGTCTTTTTTATTTTGACCTGGTTAGATTTTAGTTCTTTTATTTCTCCAGAAAGTGTTTCTCTAATATCTTCCATGCTTTTTTCAAGCATAGCTAGTTTCTTTATAATCATCATTCTGAACTCTAATTCTGACATCTTACTAATGTCCATATTTATTAGGTCCCTGGCCATCGGTACTACCTATTGTTCTTTTTTTTGAGGTGAGTTTTTCCATCTTGTCATTTTGTCCCGAGGAGAACAGATGAATGAGAGAACAAAATGCTAACAGGGTAACAGCAGCCCAGGAAAAATATACACTAAACAAATCAGAAAAGACTTGAAACCAGGGGAAAAGAAAGGGAAAGAAAGAAAAAAGAAAAAGAAAAAAAAAAAAGAATGTGCTCAAATATGATTGAGCTGGTGAATAGATCAGTGCCACACACTAGATTTTGGGTGTATTCTGGTCTGTTAGAAGGAACTGCCTCCCAAAATTTTAAAGCATTAAAATCTTGTATATGTACTAAAATAAGGGTACATATGATGAAGGGATGGAATATGACTGTAAAGATGAAAATTATAAAAGATTTTATAAAAGGAATTAAGAAGTTCATTGAAAAAAGAAAGAGAAATTAAAAAAAAAATGGGGGAGAATGTGATCAGGCAGGAGACTACAAGAAACTATACACTAGAGATTTAGGACATATTTTGGTCTGTTAGAAGAAACTGTATCCCAATATTATAAAGCAGGAAGAACTTATATGTATATATATACCAAAATAAGGTTAACTACAATGAAGGGATAGAATATGACTCTAAAAATGAAAAATAAAAGATTTTTTAAAAAGGGATTGATAAGATGTTGTTTGAAAAGGGAAAAAGAAAAATTCAAAAAAATAAACAGAAAAAGACAAAAAAGAAAATTAAAAATTTAACTTTGAAAGACTAAAGAATCGGGGGGGGGGAAGCTGTGAATTCTATGTGCTGTATTCCCCTAGTGCTGGAGTTTTGCAGTTCTCATTGAATGATAAACTTGGTCTTGGTGGGATGGTCTTGTTGATCTTCTGGGTGAGGGGCCTGTTGCCATGGTTCTCAAATGTCTTTGCCTGAGGCAGAATTGCCCCGCCCTTGCTGGGGGCCAGGTTAAGTAATGTGCTCGGGTTTGCTCTTGGAAGCTTTTGTTCCCTGCAAGCTTTCTGTACAGATTTGGAGGACAAGAATGAAAATGGTGGCCTCCCAATCTCCAGCCCTGGAGGAGCCGAGAACTTGGGGCCCCGCTCCTCAGTGAGCCCCCAGAGAAAAGCAGTCAGTCACTTCCATCTCCCCAGTCTCCAGCCACACTCCATGCTCACCCAGCCTGTGACCGAGCATTTCCATCTCTGGCACATGAGTTGGTGTGGAGTCTCCAAACCCAGCAGATCCCTGCGGTGTGCTCCCATGCCACTCCTCCCTGGGGAGGAAGGGGAGTCTCCCCGGATATGCCGCTTGTTGCATCCCTGCTGGAGTAGCAGTGGCCCGAGTGCTGCAGATCAGGTTTTATGGCAACCCCCAGCTGAGAGCCCACTCCTTGGCTCCATCTCTGCAGCTGGCTTCCCCGCTCTGATCCCTGGGAGCTCTGCCACACTCAGGCACCCCCGGTCTTTCTGTGACCCTGAGGGTCTTGAGACCACACCGTCCCAGTGAGGGTTCCATAGCTCCCCCCCCCCACTTAGCCACTGCAGTGATATCCCTCAGTGGAGCCGACTTCTAAAAGTTCTGATTTTGTGTTCCATGGCTCTATCACTTGCCAGTAGCCAGCTGAAAGAGTCTCCCTTCCCCATGGCCTATCTTCCCGAATATCACCTCTGATTCACTTCTCTGCATGTCCTACCTTCCAGAAAGTGGTCGCTTTTCTGTTCAGAGAGTTGCTGATATTCTTTTCTTTGATCTTCTGTTGAGTTCATAGGTGTTCAGAATGTTTTGATACCTATCTAGCTGAATTCCTAGGACCAGACGAAATTTAGGTCTACTCCGATGCCATCTTGCTCCTTCTTTCCCCCATTTAGTAAATTTCTTATTCAATCTCATGGTTGAAGAAGACATTGAGTATATCAAAATAGAGCCGACAGTGATGAAGATAAAAACAGAAATGTCAAGTTTAAAATTACAGTGCACTTGGTGAGCAGCCTTTTATATATTGCAAAATATTGAATAGATATACTTTTTGAATAGATATAATGACTACTATGCTGCTTAGAATGAGGAAAATTAGATCATTTATGGTTTTCCGAATTGAATATAAAATGGTAACACCTCTCTAGAAATGTCTTCATAAACTATATATAGTATGAATCTAATATATACACATATATATATAGGATTCCTGAGTATTTATCCCAAAGAATGCTGAAAACTTCATGCAAAAACCTGGAAACATATTTATAGCAGCTATATCATAATAGTAAAAAACTGGAAACAACTCAGATGTCTTTCAACTGTAAATAAACAAATTGTGGTACACTCATGCTATGGAATAATATTCATAGTATAAAGTAAAAAGAATGACTATTAATACAGAAAACAACCTGGAATAACCTCCAGAAAATTTTGCTGGGGGAAAAAGGCCAATCTCAAAGAAGTTCTCAAAAGGTTACATACTGTGTGATTCCATTTATATAATATGCTTGAAATGGCAAAAATATAGAACTGGATAACAGATCAGTATTTCTAAGGGGTTAAGGAGGATGTGGGTGTGAGTGGCAGATAAGGACAACATGAGGGAACTTTCTCGTGAAAGCATTACCTTGAATGTATCAATGTCAACATCTAGTTTTGATATAGTTTTGCAAGATGAAAGCATTGTGGGAACTCAGGTAAAAGGAACACAAAAGCTTCCTGTACGGTTTCTTGCAATGACATATGAATCTTCAATTCTCTCAAAATGAAATGTTAATTAAAAAAACGTAAAATAAAGACATCCCTGGATTAATAGGGGGAAGAGAGAATTTGTTACTAGAAGAAGTGTTTTGCAAAAGATATTAAAGGGGCTTTTTTTAGGATGAAAACAAGCAATACCAGAAAGTAATTCAAATCCAAACAAACAAATAAAAATACATAAGATAAAAGCATTGGTAAAGGTAATTAGCAGGTGATTTTAAAAGATATTATAATTGCATATTTCTTCTTTTTTCTCTAATGATTAAAAAGCAATTGCATGATACAATGTGTATATAATTATATGATAACACAAAGGAGGTGGGTGGGAACAGAGGTGTATCACAATAAGGAAATGGCACTAGATAATTAAATTGAATCCATAGGAACATATGAAGAAAACCAGAAGTGGTAAATAAGAAGGTTAGTATAACCAAATGTGCAAATATATACTTTCTGTTTTTCTCTCTCAGCTTCTTTAAAAGAGGGAACATTACATAAGGTAACAATTATAGCAGGATATTGTTGAATTTGTAACATATACAGACACAATATGTATAACAGAAATACCACAAAAAGGAGGAAGGATGAATAGAACTATAAAAGAATAACATTTCTATAGCTCTAGAATTAAATTAATATAAATTTGGGGTGGGTTCTGTTAAGATAAATATTTTAAATCTAGAGGGGGCAGAGCAATATGGCAGAGGAGTAGGAGACCTGGATTTCATCTGGTCTCAGTAATTCAGCTGGATAGGGATCAAACCATTCTGAACACCTACAAACTCAACAGGAGATTGAAGAAAAGAAGAGCAACAACTCTCTGAACAGAAAAGCGACCACTTTCTGGAAGGTAGGATATGCAGAGAAGTGAATCCAAGGTGATATTCAGGAGGATATATGGTGGGGGATGGGGCCTCTGTCGGCCACTTCTGGCAAGTGATAGAGCCGCAGAGCACAAAATTGGAACTTTTAGAAGTCTGCTCCACTAAGGGACGTCGCTCCAGTGGCTAAGCAAGGGGTGGAACCCTCGCGGGACAGTGTGGTCCCAGGACCCTCAAGGTCACAGAAAGACCGGGGGTACCTGAGTGCAGCAGAGCTCCCAGGTATCAGAGCAGGGAAGCTGGCTGCAGAGAGGGAGCCGAGGAGTGGGCTCTCAGCTGGGGGTTGCCATAAACCATGATCCGCGGCACAGTCGGGCCATTGCTCCTCCAGCAGGGATGCAACAAGTGGCAGATCTGGGGAGACTCCCCTTCTTCCCCAGGGAGGAGCAGCACGGGAGCACACTGCAGGGATCTGCTGGGTTTGGAGACTCCACACTGAGTCATGTGCCAGAGATGGAAATGCTCGGTCATAGGCTGGGTGAGCACAGAGTGCGGCCAGAGACCCGGGAGATGGGAGTGACTGACTGCTTTTCTCTGGGGGCTCACTGAGGAGCAGGGCCCCAAGTTCTCGGCTCCTCCACGTTGGAGATTGGGAGGCTGCCATTTCACTCTCATCCTTCAAATCTGTACAGAAAGCTTTCAGGGAACAAAAGCTGTCGAGAGCAAACCCGAGGAGATTACTTGCTTGGACCAGACAAGGGTGGGGCAATTCCACCTCTGGCAAAGACATTTGGGAACAACAGCAACAGGCCCCTCCCCCAGAAGATCAGCGAGAACAGCCAGACAAGACCAAGTTGACCGATCAATAAGAATGGAAGAACTCCAGCACTAGGGCCCTGTACATAGAATCCATGGCTTTTTTACCATGATTCTTTAGTCTTTCAAAGTTAATTTTTTTTAACTGTCTTTTTTTTTTTTTGGAATGTTTCTTTTTCCCTTTTTCAACCAACATCTTATCAATCCCTTTTTTAAAAAACATTTTTATTTTTCATTTTTAGAGTCATATTCTATCCCTCCATAAGAGTTATCCTTATATTTGGCATATATATATAAGTTGTTCTCTCTTAAAAATTTTGAGTTTCTTCTAACAGATCAAAATATACCCTAAATCTCTAGTGTATGGTTTTGTTCTACTCCCCAGCCTGATCACATTCTCTCCATTTTTTTTCTTTTTTTTTTTTAAATCCTCTTCTTTATTTTTTCAAACAACTTTTTATCAATCCTTTTATAAAGTGTTTTATAATTTTCATCTTTACATATTCCATCCTTTCATCATATCAACCCTTGTTTTTGTACATATATGTTTTTCTTTCTTTAAAATTTTGGGAGGCACTTTCTTCTAGCAGACCAAAATACACCCAAAATCTAGTGTGTGGCACTGATCAATGCATCAGCCTGATCATATTTGTTCATATTCTGTTTTTTTGTTGTTGTTGTTCTGTTTTTGGATGTTTTTATCTTTTTCTTTTTCTTTTTCAGTTTTTCTTTTTCTTTTATCTTTCTCTCCCTTACTTTTTCCTGACTTCAGGTCTTTTCTGATTTGTTTAGAATATATTTTCTGGGTACATTTTTACCCTGTTAGCATTTTGTTCTCTCATTCATCTATTTTCCTCTGGACAAAATGACAAGATGGAAAAAATCACCTCAATAAAAAGAACAAGAGGTAGTACTGACTGCCAGGGACCTACTCAATATGGATATTAGTACGATGTCAGAACTAGAGTTCTGAATCATCACTTTAAAGATACAAGCTGGGCTTGAAAAAAAGCATGGAAGTTATTAGAGAAACCCTTTCTGGAGAAAAAAAAGAACTAAAATCTAACCATTCAAAATAAAAAAGGCTATTAATGAGGTGCAATCAAAAATGGAGGTGCTAACTGCTAGGATAAATGAGACAGAAGAGAGAATCAGTGATATAGACGACATAATGATAGAGAAAAAAGAAGCTGAGTAAAAGAGAGATAAACAACTACTGGATCACGAGGGCAGAATTTGAGAGATAAGTGATACCATAAGATGAAAAAATATTAGAATAATTGGGATCCCAGAAGAAGAAGAAAGAGAAAGAGGGGCAGGAGGTATATTGAAGCAAATCATAGCAGAGAATTTCCCTAACTTGGGGAAGGAAACAGGTATCAAAATCCAGGGGACACAGAGAACCCCTCTCAGAATCAATAAAAATAAGCCACCACCCCAATGTGTAATAGTAAAACTTACCAGTCTCAGAGACAAAGAGAAAATCCTGCAAGCAGCTCAGGAGAAGAGATATGTCACGTACAATGGTAGAAACATTAGATTGGCAACAGACCATTCCACAGAGATCTGGCAGGCCAGAAAGGACTGGAAGGATATATTCAGAGCACTAAATGAGAAAAATATGCAGCCAAGAATACTATATCCAGCTAGGCTGTCATTGAAAATAGAAGGAGAGATAAAAAGTTTCCAGGGCAAACAAAACTAAAGGAATTTGCAAACATGAAACGAGCCCTACAATAAATCTTGAAAGGGGTCCTCTAAGCAAAGAGAGAGCCTAAAAGCAACATAGACCAGAAAGGAACACAGACAATATACAGTAACAGTCACCTTACAAGCAATAAAATGGCACTAAATTCCTATCTTTCCATAGTTACCCTGAATGTAAATGGGCTAAATGCCCCAATGAAAAGACACAGGCTATCAGATTGGATTATAAAACAAGACCCACTGAGATGCTGTCTGCAAGAGACTCATTTTAGACCCAAAGACAGCCCCAGATTGAAAGTGAGGGGGTGGAAAACCATTTATCATGCTAATGGACACCAAAAGAAAGCTGGGGTGGCAAACCTTATATCAGACAAATTAGATTTTAAAACAAATACTGTAATAAGAGATGAGAAAGGACACTATATCCTACTTAAAGGGTCTATCCAACAAGAAGATCTAACAATTGTAAATATCTATGCCTCTAACATGGGAGCAGCCAATTATATAAGGCAATTAATAACAAAAGCAAAGAAACACATTGACAACAATACAATAATAGTCGGGTACTTTAACACCCCCCTCACTGAAATGGACAGATCATCTAAGCAAAAGATCAACAAGGAAATAAAGACTTTAAATGACACACTATAATAAATGGACTTCACAGACATATTTAGAACATTCCACCCCAAAGCAACAGAATACACATTCTTCTCTAGTGTCCATGCAACATTCTCCAGAATCGATCACACCCTAGGTTATAAATCATGTCTCAAGATGTACCAAAAGATTGGAATCATTCCCTGCCTATTTTCAGACCAAAATGCTTTGAAACTAGAACTCAGTCACAAGAGGAAAGCCTGAAAGAACTCAAATACATGGAGGTGAAAAAGCATCCTACTAATGAATGAATGGGTCAACCAGGAAATTAAAGAAGAATTAAAACTATTCTTGTAAACCAATGAAAATGAGAACACAACTGTTCAAAATCTTTGTGATGCAGCAAAGGCAGCCCTAAGAGGAAAGTATATGGCAATACAAGGCTTTCTCAAGAAACAAGAAAGGTCTCAAGTATACAACCTAACCCTACACCTAAAGGAGCTGGAGAAAGAACAGCAAATAAAGCCTAAACCCAGCAGGAGGAGAGAAATAATAAAGATCAGAACAAAAATCAATGAAATAGAAACTAAAAGAACAGTAGAACAGATCAATGAAACTAGGAGCTGGATCTTTGAAAGAATTAACAAGATTGATAAACCCCTGGCCAGACTTAACAAAAAGAAAAGAGAAATCACTCAAATCAACAAAATCTTCAATGAAAGAGGAGAGATCACAACCAACACCAAAGAAATACAAAAAATTATAAGAACATATTATGAGCAACTCTATGCCAGCAAACTAGATAACCTGGAAAAAATGGATTCATTCCTAGAGATTTATCAACTACCAAAAGTGAACCAGAAAGAAATAGAAAACCTGAACACCTATAACCACTAAGGAAATTGAAGCAGTCATCAAAAATCTCCCAACAAACAAAAGCCCAGGGCCAGATAGCTTCCCAGGGGAAATCTACCAAACATTTAAAGAAGAATTAATACCTATTCTTCTGAAACTGTTCCAAAAAATAGAAATGGAAGGAAAACTTCCAAACTCATTTTATGAGGCCAGCATTACCTTGATCCCAAAACCAGACAAAGACCCCATCCAAAAGGAGAATTACAGACCAATATCCCTGATGAACATGGATGCAAAAATTCTCACCAAAATACTAGCCAATAGGATTCAACAGTACATTAAAGGGATTATTCACCACGACCAAGTGGGATTTATCCGTGGGCTGCAAGGTTGGTTCAACATCTGCAAATCAATCAACCTGATACAATACATTAACAATAGAAAAAACAAGAACCATATGATCCTCTCAATAGATGCAGAAAAAACATTTGACAAATTACAGCATCCTTTCTTGATCAAAACTCTTCAGAGTATAGGGATAGAGGTTACATACTTCAGTATCATAAAAGCTATCTATGAAAAACCCACAGCAAATATCATTCTCAATGGGGAAAAACTGAGAGCTTTCCCCCTAAGGTCAGGAACATGGCAAGGATGCCCACTATCACCACTGCTATTCAACATAGTATTAGAAGTCCTAGCCACTGCAATCAGACAACAAAAAGAAATCAAAGGCATCCAAATCAGCAAAGAAGAATTCAGACTCTCACTGTTTGCAGATGATATGATACTTTATGTGGAAAACCCAAAAGACTCCACCCCAAAACTGCTAGAATTCACTCAGGAATTCAGTAAAGTGGCAAGATATAAAGTCAATGAACAGAAATCAGTGGCATTCCTATACACCAACAAAAGACAGAAGAAAGAGAAATTAAGGAGTCAATCCCATTTACAATTCCCCCCAAAGCCATAAGATAGCAAGGAATAAATCTAACCAAGGGGCAAAGGATCTGTACTCAGAAAAATATAGAATACTCATTAAGGAAATTGAGGAAGACACAAAGGAATGGAAGAACGTTCCATGCTCATGGATTGGAAGAACAAATATTGTGAAGATGTCAATGCTACCTAGAGCAATTTAAACATTCAATGCAAATCCCATCAAAAGACCATCACTTTTTTCAAAGAAATGTAACATATCATCCTAAAATTTGTATGGACCCACAAAAGACCACGAATAACCAGAGGAATGTTGAAAAAGAAAAGCAAAGCTGGTGGCATCACATTTCCGGACTTCCAGCTCTATTACAGAGCTGTCATCATCAAGACAGTATGGTACTGGCACAAAAACAGACACATAGGTCAATGGAACAGAATAGAGAGCCCAGAAATGGACCCTCAACTCTATGGTCAACTAATCTTCGACAAAGCAGGAAATATGTCCAATGGAAAAAAGACAGTCTCTTCAACAAATGGTGTTGGGAAAATTGGACAGCCACGTGCAGAAGAAGGAAACTGGACCATTTCCTTACACCACACACAGAAATAGACTCCAAATGGTTGAAAGACCTCAATGTGAGACAGGAGTCCATCAAAATCCTAAAGGAGAACACAGGCAGCAACCTCTCTGACCTCAGCCGAAGCAACTTCTTCCTAGAAACATCACCAAAGGCAAGGGAAGCAAGGGCAAAAATGAACTATTGGGACTTCATCAAGATAAAAAGCTTTTGCACAGCAAAAGAAACAGTCAACAAAACCAAAAGACAACTGACGGAATGGGAGGAGATATTTGCAAATGACATATCAGATAAAGGGCTAGTATCCAAAATCTAGAAAGAACTTATCAAACTCAACACCCAAAGAACAAATGATCCAATCAAGAAATGGGCAGAAGACATGAACAGACATTTTTCCAAAGAAGACATCCAAATGGCCAACAGACACATGAAAAAGTGCTCAATATCGCTCGGCATCAGGGAAATCCAAATCAAACCTCAATGAGATACCACCTCACACCAGTCAGAATGGCTAAAATTAACAAGTCAGGAAACGACAGATGTTCACAGCGATATGGAGAACGCTCCTACACTGTTGGTGGGAATGCAAGCTGGTGCAACCACTCTGGAAAACAGTATGGAGGTTCCTCAAAAAGTTGAAAATAGAGCTACCATACGATCCAGCAATTGCACTACTGGGTATTTACCCCAAAGATACAAATGTAGAGATCCGAAGGGGCACGTGCACTCTGATGTTTATAGGAGCAATGTCCACAATAGCCAAACTGTGGAAAGAGCCAAGATGTCCATTGACAAATGAATGGATAAAGGGAAGAAGTGGTATTTATATACAATGGAATATTATGCAGCCATCAAAAGGAATGAGATCCTGCATTTGCAATGACGTGGATGGAACCGGAAGGTGTTATTCTGAGCGAAATATATCAATCAGGGAAAGACATGTATCATTTGATCTCACTGATATGTGGAATTCTTAATCTCAGGAAACAAACTGAGGGTTGCTGGAGTTGGGGGGTGAGGTGGGAGGGACGGGGTGGGTGTGTGATAGACACTGGGGAGGGTATGTGCTATGGTGAGTGCTGTGAATTGTGCAAGACTGTTGAGTCACCGATCTGTACCTCTGAAACAAATAATGCAATATATGTTAAGAAAAAAAAAAAAAGAAGATAGCAGGAGGGGAAGAATGAAGGGGTGAAATTGGAGGAGGAGACGAACCATGAGAGACGATTGACTCTGAAAAATAAACTGAGGGTTCTAGAGGGGAGGGGATTTGGAGGATGGGTTAGCCTGTGATGGGTATTAAAGAGGACACGTTCTGCATGGAGCACTGGATGTTATGCACAAACAATGATTCATGGTACACTACATCAAACACTAATGATGTGATGTATTGATTCACATAACAATAAAATATTAAAAAAATATTGTAAATCTAGAATAATAAATTTGAAGTGGTTCTGACAAGATGAATATTGTAGATCTAAAGCAATCACTAAGACATTTAACACAAAAACATTGGAAAATTATGAAAGGAATTAAAATGTGAGACTAGGAAATAGTCTGTCAGTACAAAAGAAAGAAGGAACAGAGGAACAAAATACAGAAGGCATAAAGAAAAATTAATCAAATAGCAGAAATAAAACAATTATATCAATAATAGCTAGGAATGTGAATCGATTAAGCACTGTAATGAAAGGCAGAGATTAACAGACTGGATTAAAAAGCAAGATCCAACAATATTTTGGCTACTGGTTATATACTTTAGTTTTAAGGACACAAGTAGGTTGGAAGCAAAGGATGGGAAAAATATTCATGCAAACAGTAACCATATCAAAATTGACTTGTCTATACTAATATCACATAACATAGACATTAAAAGAAAAAAGAAAAAAACTGTTACCAAAGAGAAAGAGGGACATATTATAATGGTATAAGGGTCAACCCACTAGGTATATAATAGTTATAAACATACATCCACCTAAAAACAGAGCCCCACAAAAAACATGAAGCAAAAGTAACAAAATGAAGAAATACACAGCTCAACAGTAAGAGTTGAAGTCTTTAATGGTCAACACTCAGTGGTGCATATAACAACTAGACAGGAGATGACAAAGTTATGGAAGACTTAGCATCACTAGTAGACATACATAGAACACTTAACCCAAAAGCAAGAGAGTACACATTCTTCTCAAGAGCAGGAACATGTGGAACATTTTCTAGGAAAGACCATATCTTAGTTTATAAAACAAGCTTCAATAAATGTTTGAAACCATAAACTAATATAACACTCTATGTTAATTATACTTGTTAAAAAAATAAAGTATACAAGTATACAAAGATACCTCACCATAGGTTTATAAATGGGAAAAAATACTACAAAAAGACACTGAAAATAAGGGAACTTAAAAAAAATGGCTGAAACCAGACAAAGTGTGTTCTACAAACACAGTGCAATTAATTGAAAATCAAGAACAGAAGAGAGTGGGAAATTCATAGCACCAACATATATTTATAAAACTAATGGAGCAATAAAAATAATAATTTAGAAAATACCTTGAGATGGATAAAACCAAATATGCTACATACTAAAGCTGTGGGAATACACAGAGAAATGTGCTTAGAGGGAAATTTATACCATTAAAAATCTGTATTTGAAAAGAAAGAACAATTTCAAGTCAATAACCTTAACTTACCTTAAGAAAGTAGAAAAAAAAAAATAAACTAGAGAAAGTAAGCAAAACTAAAACCAAAGCAAGAAGAAGAGATATTTTTTAAATAGGAATAGATGAATAAATGAAATAGATGTTAGAAAACATGAAATGAAATGAAAATGAAAAAATGAAAAATGAATGAAAAAAAAACCCACAAAAAACAAAAGCAGTGAAACGACTAATTAAGGCATGAAAGAAAGGACATTGCTTCCAATGTGAGGGAAATAAAAAAAAGATTATAAGAGAATGCAGAGAGCAATTTCACACCAACAAATCAGATGGTATAAATGAAATGGACAAATTCCTAGAAGGGCACAGAATGCTGAAACTGACTAAAGAAAAAATAGAAAATCTAAATAAATTTAAAGGGAGTGAAGAGAATGAATTGTATTTAAGAACTTTCCCACAAGGAAAAGCCAAACCTAAATGGCTTTACTGGTGAATTCTACTTAACATTTTTTTCAATTTTATTTTATTATGTTATGTTAATCACCATACATTACATCATTAGTTTTTGATGTAATGTTCCATGATTCATTGTTTGCGTATAACACCCAGTGCTCCATGCAGTACGTGCCCTCTTTAATACCCATCACCAGGCTAACCCATCCCTCCACCCGCTCCCCCCTAGAAACCTCAGTTTGTTTCTTATAGTCCATAGTCTCTCATGTTTCATCTCCCCTTCCAATTTCCCCCCTTTCATTTTTCCCTTCCTACTATCTTCTCTTTTTTTTTAAACATATAATGTATTATTTGTTTCAGAGGTACAGGTCTGTGATTTATCAGTCTTAAGAGGAATTAATACCAATCCATCACAAACTCTTCTGTAAAAAGTAGGAGAAAATGGAATACTTACCAACTCATTTTGTGAGGTGAATATGACACAGAAAAATATATCACAAGAAAGAAAAATCACACACCAATGTCCTTTGTGAATCTAGATGCAATACTAGAAAACCATATTCAGCATCATCTAAAAACCAAATGGATTTTATCAGATATGCATTGTTGGTTTAACATCTGACAATCAATCAACATAGTATACCATATTGAAAGACTAAAGGACAAAAATCACATGATTATATCAGCAAATGCAGAAGGAACATTTGAAAGAATCTAATATACTTTCAATATAAAAACACTGAAAAGATAGGAATACATGAGAACTTCCTCATCCTGATAAATGGCATCTTCAAAAAATCCATAGCTAACATCATACTTAATGGTGAAAGACTGATTTCCCTTTAAGTCAGGAACAAGACAATGATGTCAACTTTCACTCTTTTTATTCAGCATTGTACTGGAAATTGTAGCCAGGGCAGTTAGAGAAGAAGGAATAAAAGGCATCAATATTGGGAAGAAAGGAATAAAACTATATCTAACCAAAAGAGTACAAGGTTTGTACACTGAAACTGAAAAATTGTTGAGGATATTAAAGAAGACCAAGATAATGGAAAGATACTGTATGTTTCTTTCTCAGAAGACAATAGTGTCAAGATGGCAATACTCCCCAATTAATCTATAGATTCAAGACAATCCCTAGCAAATTCCATTTGGCTTTTTTTGCAGGAATTGACATATGATCCTAAAATTCATATGGAAATTTAAAGGACCAGGAATAGCCAAAAGAATCTTGAAAGCAAAGAACAAATCTGGAGAACTCACATTTCCAAACTTTAACACTCACTACAAAACTACAGTAATGAAAAGTACAAGTGACAAAAAAAAGAAGATAAATTTGACTTTATCATAATTAAATACTTTTGTGCTTCAAAGGTCACATGCAAATAAGCATGTAAATGTAACTGAACATCATTAGTGAATTGAACGATGTAAATCAACACCACAAGGAGACAGTGGGCTAGGTTGGGTATCATAAAAAAGTACATATAATAGCAAGTACTGACAAGGATATGGAAAAATTAGAACCTTCATTCATTGTTGGTACAGTCACTTTTCAAAACAACTTGAAGTTACCCTAGGATATAGAAATTCCACTTCTGGCATATATCCAAAATTAATTAAAACATACACTAACTGAACATAATAAAAAAATACATCCACACAAAAACTTGTTCACAAATATTCATAGCAGCATTATTCATAATAGTCAAAAATTGGAAACAACCCAAAAGTCCATCAACTGATAGATGGAAAAATAAAATAAGGTATATGTATGCAATGGAATGTTACTCAGCAACAAAAATAATGAAGTAGTGATATATGTTACAACATGGATAAAAATTGAAAACATTATTGTAGGTAAAATAAGTCACAAAAGACCATATACTGTATGAGTCTATTTGTATGAAACTTCCAGAATAAACAAATCTATAGGGACAGAAAATTGATGTTTGGTTGTCTGTGGTTGGGTGGTGGTGGGGTCAGGAGGATTTGGGGCAAAATTGGGAGTGACTGCTAACTAAGTACAGTTTCTTTCGGGAGTGATGTAAATGTTATAAATTGGTTGTAGTGATGGTTGTACATCTTTGTGAATATACTGAAAAATGAAACTGTACATTTGAAATGAGTGAGGTCTATGGCATGTGAATTATATCTCATTAAAATCATTTAAAAAACGGAGATAACACTTCACACTTACTACAATGACTAAGAGTTTAAACGTGTGACAAGACCAAGTGTTAGTGACGATGTGAAGTAATTAGAGCTCTCATATATTTTGTTGAGATTGTAAAATGCCACAGCTTCTGTGCATTCTTTAGTAGTTTCTTATAAGGTTATATACTCAATTACCATAGAAATGGGTGATTACCGTTCTGAAGAATTCAACCAAAGAAATAAAAATATGCATTCATACAAGTTATACAATAATGTTTATAGCAGCTTTATTTATTATACATGGAATTAGAAAAATATATATAAATGCCTACCAAAAAGTGAATGGATAAACACATATATTATTCACACTTGCTACAACTCATTGTGCCATAACAAAATACCATGAACTTAGAAAGTTAAACAATGTAAATGTATCATCTTACAGTTCTGAATTCATTAGTCTATAATGGGTCACACTGAGCTAAGAAATCAAACAATCAGCACAGCCTGATTCCTTTCTGGAGGATCTAGGAAGAAAATGTTAGCCTTACTTTTCTAACTTCTAGAGCTACCACATACTGTGGCTTATGGCTCCTTCCTCCATCTTCAAAGTCAGTAATGTTGCAATATTGCGCCTCTCTGTCACATGCTTCTGTGTTGTTTGAGGGTTTTGCACTGCCTACGTCTTTCTAAAAAAATAACAGAAAAAATGTATAATTTGAAAAAAAATGGATTTATTCTTTAAACCTGAGTGTCCATTTCTAAGAAAATACTGTCTTATGTTTGGAATCAGAGATGCACGCAACTTTTATATGCAAGAATACTGATTTTTGTCCTATTGTAGAGAGAAATTAGCAAGAGTCCCAGGAACACAGGAACACCTACATGGCTCAGTTGGTTAAGCGACCAAGTATTTTTTTTTTTACAGTTCTGTACTGTATTTATTTAAAAAAAATCCTCACCTAAGTAGTTCCCCTTAGTTCAAACCCGTATTGTTCAAGATCAACTGTATTTATCTCTAAACTCATCACACTGTTTGCATTAAATATGTGTAGTTTTTTGTATCTCAATCATATCTCAATAAACTTATTTTTAAAAGAAATCCCTTGGTTTTTTTTTTAATTTAATTTTATTATGTTATGTTAATCACCATACATTACATCATTAGTTTTTGATGTAGTGTTCCATGTTTCATTGTTTGCATATAACACCCAGTAATCCATTCAATACGTGCCCTCTTTAATACCCATCACCAGACTAACCCATTCCCCCAACCCCCTCCCCTCCAGAACCCTCAGTTTGTTTCTGAGAGTCCATAGTCCCTTATGGTTCGTCTCTCCCTCCAATTTTTTATATTGACTCTTTGGCAAATTCACTACATACTCTTGATTTCATCTCAGGTCATGATCATAGTTAGGGTTGTGAGATGGAGCCCTGCATCAGGCTCCAAGCTGGACACGGAGCCTGCATAAGATTCTCTCTCTCCCCACCCCCTCATGCGGGTGCATGCACTCTCTTTTTCTCTAAAAAAAACTAAAAAGAATAAAACAGAAACAGTATCATAAAATAAATTAGCCATGGGGTTGTAATGTACAGCATGGTAACTGTAGTTAATAATATTGTTTTGAATATTATGTAATTTTACATTGTAATGGAAAACTAGATTTATTGTTTGATTGTTTTCAATGTAGAAATAGCAAATCATCATGTTGTATAGCTGAAACTAACAATGTTATATGTCAGTTATACCCCAAGAAAAAGAAAATAGAAATAGCTAACTATCCAAAAGCAGGGGTAGAATTACATGGTATTGGTATAACCAAACCAGGTGATGTATCTGTTATAGAAATGTCTGTATGGAGGGCGCCTGGGTGGCTCAGTTGGTTAAGCGACTGCCTTCAGCTCAGGTCATGATCCCAGGGTCCTGGGATCGAGTCCCGCATCGGGCTCCCTGCTCTGTGGGGAGCCTGCTTCTCCCTCTCCCACTCCCCCTGCTTGTGTTCCCTCTCTCGCTGTGTCTCTCTCTGTCAAATAAATAAATAAAAAAATCTTAAAAAAAAAAAAAAAAGAAATGTCTGTATGGAGTAGGTCATGACACAGGAAAGATACAATATAACTATCTAAAAATTATAGCTGCATATTTATCATGCTCCCATTTTAAACACATATGTACTACTAAAACCAGAAAAATATTACCAGATTGTCAGTAGTATTTCTGCAATTATTTATGACCTTTATTAATTTTCTTTCTGTATTTTATACACATATGTTATGAATGTTGATTATTTTTATGAAACACATCTGTTATGAATCTTACCTCTATGAAATAAAATAAAAAGAATGTGCCTAGCATGTAGTATATGCTAAATAAATAGTGATTGAATGAAAATAAAAGTAATAAAATGTGTAAAATAGTGTAATATGACTGAATATGGTTAGTTGTTTCTATTGTATAATGGGAAGTAGATAAAAGGCCTGTATAGAGAGGCCTATAACCCTCAGGATAGAGAGTAGGGTTGGTTCATATCTGTGTTAAAGTACACAATGTGGAACTGCCACTTTTGTAGGTCCAAAATAGTCAAATACTAGCAATTTCATGTTTCAGCCTACCATATTGGGAAGATATTTTAAGAGATAAATTATGGGATAAATATCCCTATGGGACACCTATGGGAAGAAAATAGCCATTTCTGTCCCAAAGCCGTCTTGGTGAAATTTTCAGTCTTGAGAAATTAGGACTTTATTTACTATGATATATATCTCATGTTTACAAAATTTCTTTTTTAAATTTGTAGCTTAGAATTCATTTTTCCATAATGACAACAGTATATGAAGTGATCACATCTGCACTGCAGCTCACGAAAGCCTGTTTAACCTGCAGTGTAGTTGAAATACAGTACTAATTTATCCACATAAAATCATGTGTATTATAATGTTGCCATTGGGAGTAGAATATAGAGTTTATTTCTAATAGAAACATTACAAAACATTGTTCCCATGAGAGTAGAACCCATGTCCCCTTTGCTGTTCGCTGGATAAAACTGCTTTAAAAGACTTGTGGCACGAGACTGTGTTTTGCTTCAAGCATTCATGGGTTGAGCCTAGTAATGCATGCCCTTACTAGTTTTAGCTATGTCCTGAGAAGATGAGAAGTAGGCCAGGCATCTGGGAACTCGGACTATGTTCTATTTCAGCTCCAGGTTTGCTCAGTGTCTTTAGTCAGGTCATTAAAATATTCTGTGACCACATTTTCATCTCTGAGGAAAATATATTCCCTAAAAATTTATTCGATGTGGTTGTTAATAAATATAATGAAATTGATTAAATATTATTTACATAAGTTTTTCTGTGGTTTTATAATAATGGCTCACATTAGGCAACTGACTTAACTCTGTGAATCCAAAGTGCTATTGAGTACCACAAATAAAAGCATCAAAACATATTCTCTAAATATATTCTTTTGTTTTTGAGTTTTATGTGTGCTTGTTTATTTTGTGTGAGTACTTAGAAGAAGGTATCTAGAAAAAAGAAGGGCAGAATAACCATAGGAAAATACATACACAGAAACAAATTATACCCTACATTGAGTGAGATAATGTGACATTTTAAAAATAAGAGAGACACTGTTCTCCTAGTGGGACATCATAATAATGATTGTGGATTTCCAGACACTCTACAATGTAGTAGATTATGAAATTAATATTAGAAAAGGATTTTTTTAATTTAGGACATTATATTTATTATATATTATATATACCTGATACGTAATATATGTTAATATATATTTATTTCTGTAATAAAGCAAAACAGAACAAGAAAAGACAAATTGATAGTGACAGAAAATAGCCACTAGCATGAAAGCTCTATGCAGCTAATGTATAACAAATATTTAGCCATAAATAAGGCACACTCTCATTTAACACTTGTTATAGCAAAATTTTAGTATTTAATTTCTAGTTCCTCTTCACTTTTTATGTAAGTTATGAACAAAATAGGGTTAGGAGAAATATACCTGTTATTTTCTTTGTCATTCATATTTTGCAATCTTGTCTATCTGATCTACCTGGCATTTTAATCCTCATGGTTCCTATCTGGATGTTTGGTTTTGTGTTCTCAAGAGGATACTAGTTAAGAGCCTGACTCTAATGCTAGACTCTCTGGGTTTAAATGCCAGCCCTGTCATTTCTACCTGTGTGACCTTGAGCAAGATGCTTTATGTTTTAGAGGCTCAACTTCTTCATCTGTACAATTGGAAATGGAATAGGATTGATGAGAGATTAAATGACTTCATGTACTTGGTACAGTTTTTGGAACATTTTGTTCCTTGAATAGATGTCAGCTATTATTATTATTGTTGTTATTATTATTATTATTAGCTAAGTGCTCTTCAAATATAGGCATAATAATTATGATGGTAATGAAATAACAGAAAGCAATGTTTATTGAGCACTTACTATGTGTCAAGCATTGTAATAAGTGCTTTAAATAAATGATGTCTACTGATCCTCACAATAGCAGTAGAAAGCAATTTAAGGAACATGCAAAAATCACAATGCTAAGAAAGACATGTTAAAATTTGATTAGATCTGGGGCACCTGGGTGGCTCAGTCGTTAAGCGTCTGCCTTTGGCTCAGGTCATGATCCCAGGGTCCTGGGATTGAGCCCCGCATCGGGCTCCCTGCTCCGTGGGAAGCCTGATTCTCCTTCTCCCACTCCCCCTGCTTGTGTTCCCTCTCTCACTGTGTCTCTCTCTGTCAAATAAATAAATAAAATCTTTTAAAAAAATTTAAAAAATTGATTAGATCTGTGTATAATACTTACTTCAACGAAGACTAAGTGATGCCTTTCTGGTACCCATGATTATGTATTTTACATTCCAAATAAACTGGCCTACATTCTAGAGAATCCATTAACATCGTTCCTTATCCTTTTCCCTGGACCATAAGGTCCTATGATGCAGTTTCTACCTCACTGCATAATACTTAGGCTACAAGTAACTTATGTATGTTATTTTATTGCTCTAGATTTTGTTCAAATGCACAGACATTCCTTAAAACATTTTGACAAGTAGCAAGGAGACTTTAACTGTATTACTGATAGAAGAGAAAATTAACAGAAAATTCAAAATGGCTATGACTTCCTACAATTTAAGGACATAATATCAAATTAAAACTTTACGATTGCTTTGTTTAAGGGAGAGAACACTTTACCCAAAGTTAGGAATGAAACTTGGTCATAGCAAAGTTTTAGTAGCCTACAGAAGATGTGTAGATGTGTGTCTGTGTGTGCATGCACCATGCATATACATGCACTTGTACACACATGAGCAATTTATTTTGCTGACTTTGGGCAAGCCATGCACTCTCCAGTTCACAGAATTTTTCTCCCTTCTCCATTTGCCATGAACCAATAAGCAGCTAGACTAATTTTCACCTCTATGTTACGTTGTTGGCATTTTTAAGCTTTTGAATTATAATCTTTGTATTTAGTCAACACGTTGGTGTGGGTGTGGAACTGAATGTTTCCTTTATTGTTGTGGGAGACTTCTGATTTAAGACTACTTGATTACTTGCTTATACATCCCCTGCACCCCCTCCAATTCCAAGCAGGATGTGAGGCAGCTATTTGGGATATTGCATTTTTTTTTTTCAGCTTCCAAAGTTTGTGACCTTGATTCATTTAGATATGAATGGGAAATTTGAGACACATTGATAAGACAGAGAATCTGAAATGTCATCCTACTTTCTGTCTGGATCAACAGTTACAAGGGATTTCATGCATGCATCTTACTCAAAGATAGAGGTGTGTGTGTGTGTGTTTTCTTGTTTGTATGTGCATAATAAAATGCACATTTTCATGTCGAAAAATTATATTTGGAACAAACATCTGCCAATTAGGTATAGATTTATTTGAGCTGTTTTCTAAGACTGAAATTTTCATATGTACTTCCCTCTTTGCTTTTGTGATGATTTAAAATGATGCTGATATAAAAAATAAAGACAGGAAAAAAACATATAAAATAGATTAATTAGGAAGATAGAAGTATAGTTACTAGGAGCCAACACCATATTGTAATGTGAAGCTTTCCACTAACGCCTATTGCATTTTCCTATTAAGAGTAATTCTAGGGGCGCCTGGGTGGCTCAGTTGGTTAAGCAACTGCCTTCGGCTCAGGTCATGATCCTGGAGTCCCGGGATCGAGTCCCACATTGGGCTTCCTGCTCAGCAAGGAGTCTGCTTCTCCCTCTGACCCTCCTCTCTCTCATGCTCTCTGTCTCTCATTCTCTCTCTCTCAAAATAAAAAAAAATAAATAAAATCTTAAAAAAAAAAAAAAGAGTAATTCGAGAGAAATTTCCCATGAAGGGATTTTCTAGAGGGAGGGTGAGAGGAGGAGGTGCCAATACCAGAACAGGCAGTTTTCTGGTACGCACTAATTTGGAGACAAGTCACTTCAGAGTGAAAATTCCTGGGGCGCCTGGGTGGCTCAGTTATTAAACGTCTGCGTTCGGCTCAGGTTATGGGATCCCAGGGTCCTGGGATTGAGCCTTGCATCAGGCTCCCTGCTCTGCGGGAAGCCTGCTTCTCCCACTCCCACTCCCCCTGCTTGTGTTCTCTCTCTCACTGTCTCATTCTGTCAAATAAATAAATAAAATCTTTAAAAAAAAAAAGAGTGAGAATTCCTAACTTTAAATTTCACTACCTTGAAATCCATGGCTATCAGAGCTTAGCATTTTGCCTTAATCACTCACCCCATTTTATTTGAACAGAATGTAAATCTTTTACTTACTTACTAGCTGTGTCTTTTATCTTTAATTCATTTCTTGTTTATTTACTCAAAATATTTATTCATTGCCTACTATATTTTAGGCGCTAGAAGGAGAAGAGTGTAGATATACAGACCCCATCCGTGGTAGGCACTCTCAATGCCTGATCCGTGATGCTTAGGCATTATTACTGGGTGCTATGTGACTTCCACCTGCCAGAAACACTCGTGTTGAAGATTACTTGTGCTAGAACTACAGACAGCCTAACTACCCTCCTAAAGCAGCCTGAAAGTGGTGGCAAACAAGCAGCCCTTTGAGAGCACCCTTTACCAATGACTGTCCAGAATTTCATATAACCTAGTTCCCTTTCCCAGATGGTAGAATAATATTGAAGCATTTATGTTGTAGAATTTCTCAAGAGTTTCCCTGTGGAATTAGGCTTCATCTGGCCACAGTAGTAACTGTACTAACTGTCCCTTATTAGCTCTTATCCCTTCCCTGTACTGCATCCCCTCTCCTCTTCTCTACTGATACAAATTGCACTGCCCAATAAATTGCTCTCATTGAATCTATCTATTTCTATGTTCCCTCAAGTTTGAGAACCACTGGCTAAATGGATGACTTTGCATTTGCAAGTTTTTTGGCCTTGACTTGAAAAGTGATTTAATGGATTTGTTTGCTGGGTATCTTATATTTAAGGAATTAAAATATGTTCAGTTAAATTAAAAATTTTAAGGGCAATATTTATTTTGACTGTGTTCTTTAAAACATCAAAATGCATTTAAAAATCATAGGTATCTTTAAATTGCAAATACTTTGGAGTATCAAACTAGAAATGAATGAGAAGACACAATTTGTATATACTAAGAGTAGAGCCATACACAATAAACAATATTGTCCTATTTGTGTGTTCGAGAATATTTTGTGCTTTGACTAAGAGTATTTTTTAGTACATATTGTTTGTTTATTAACTTTCCAATCATTCAAATAGTATGTGCTTAATAACACAAGCAAGTACTAAATTGACAGACAGAGGTACAAAAGTGAAAAAAACAAGACATGGGTCCTAACATCAAACATAGAATATCTCTATGAGATCTAGGACATTCCTACTGAAAGATAAACTTGAAATTCAAAAAATAAGTATCACCATAATATCACATGGAAAAAAAACTATAATTAGTGATTAATTTTTATGGTTCCCCCTTTTTTTTATGTTTCCCTTTTTAGAACAAAAACAGACAAATGCACAACTTTCATTATGCTTTTGTCATTTCCCAGGAGCTATAGTGAGAAGAATGTATTTTCTCCTTGTTCAGAGGAAATGCCATAGTGTGTTGGAAGATTGAGTTTTTCTACCTTGTATGTTCCTACACAATTTTCCCAAGTGAAGATTACAATTGTAGCATTTACTTTATCTTACATATACCATGGGTTACTTGGTTCATGCTGTTGTTTCTAGTGATTTTGAAATACATGCTTCTATTCAATATTATTGGAAAGCTTACTTATTTCTTAGGAAGGTAAGTCCTCATCAGTGTCTAGTTTTTCAAGAAGTCAGTCCTGGATTATGTAAAACAAATATTTTGCCAAAATACGGAAAGCACATTTTCATTCTAGATTTAGATTTAGCAATGAAGCCACTGTTATATTTAGATCTTATAATAACGAAATTTTGAAATCTCAAATTTATTTCTCAAAAATATTAAGAAATTGGTTGGCATTTGATAACATTGCCTGAAACAAAAAAAAAGAGAGTAGCAATTATGTTTTATACATTTAGCAGCCCACTTAAATAGGCTGAAATGCTCATTTGAACTACCGTCATAATCATCTCTTTGTTGCCTAAACTGACTATGTCCCTGGTAAATCATACACTCATGTAAGTTTTCCATCATCAAGCTATCTTCCTGATTCCCTTTCCAGGATAACTTGACTTTATTTCTGTGTTCTTAAAGTTGCTTCTGCCAGTCTGATAATTATTTTTCTCTGTTTGTTCTGCTCTCACATTTTAAATTTTTCCTGCTACCTCTGAGTTATATTACACTTTCTCTGAAATTATATGCATATTTTCAGAAATTGTCCCTGTCCTCTGATCATTTTCGATAAACAATGACATTTATTAATATTTAAAATGATAGTGTATTCTACTGGCTTCAAGGAAAATGACATAGACAATGTCAAAATAAGCACCTGCCATTGAAGTTGAAAATGAGAAAAAATGTCGATAGTCTTAACATTTTCTGCATCACCAGCTTTTCATCTCAACATATTGTTGGCAAATCGTGAAAAATGATTTTATTGATAAAGTTTATCTTTGACTTCTGTTATATGCCATATACATTACACATGCTATATAAAATCTGATATTGAAGGAAGAAGGAATTGTCTTTACTTTTAAAACTTTACAGAAGTTTGATTTACACAGATATCAGAAACTCAGGAAAATTCTTAAAGGAAAGAGATTCATCAGAGAAAAGCAGACTTACTGCAATTATAAGAAGAAAAGAATAAATAAATGTTATGAGGGCAAGGGAAGAGAAAGATTTTTGAAGCATTTAAAGTGAACTATTCCATGTAAACAAAGAATGCATAGATATATAGATGTATTCTAAAAGTCACCTCTGTTTGTGGATGACAGTGTTCTCAAAATTGAAGTACATATGTGGAAATGGGAGCAAGGCGGGCATAAGATAAGGAGTCAGTAATTTCTGCATGTCTTTTTTTTCTTTTATCTTTTGCCCATGTAAGATAGGGCCTTGCAAGCAAGGATCTCTACATACACACTACTTTCAGTTTTTAAATTACTTTTATTATCTTAAGCTTAATTAAAGTATTTATGGAATGATAAAGCTATTGCATATGTTAGTAAAGGAGGAAAGAAGAGAAGAAAGCTGTTGGTATGTTGGTAAATATTAATGAGACAGCTGGATGGATCATGTCAGAATGATGCTGGCAGTGGCATATCAAGAACAGGGAAAAACATGAATTTATGAGGAAGACCATTACGTCCACAAAGCCCATGTGCCTTTTAAGTAAGGATATTAGATCATATCCAGTTCCAGTAGTAACTTAGAGGTCTTGGGTTTTATTTTATGAATGAAGACAAGCTTCTGGTAAACTTGGTGGAGCAAACATACAGTGCATCTACTTGCTCCCCAAATCACAATAAAATGTCAGAAAAGGTATAAAAATGTATACTTGCATCCACAGATCAAAACATGGACAAATGGAAACAGCAATAAATTTTGGACAATGAAAAACAGATAACATATGATAATGGGTTAGTGCCAGAACAGAGGGCATTCTAATGTAGCAGTGGGGACAACTCAGAAAGAAGTGCATTTGACTCACAGAAACAAAATATTGAAAGCCCCTCTGAGAGTACAGTGCTTGTGGGGCTGATGAAAAGGTGGATTGCTTGGAAAATCTATAAAAGAAAGAATTACCTGCATTGAATCAAAGTTTAGTTGTCTGAAGAGGCTTGAACCATACAAGACTCTGGATGTGGCGGGAGGCATAGAGAAGATGGAAATACTATGTGGTAAGCCAGGGCTCTGTGAAAGCCCATACAGAAAATAGTAAAACCACTTCTCCTACTCAGCTCTGAGAACATAGGCTGCCGGGCTTATAGGCAGGCTATATTATTATTATTAAATCATTGTTATTTATTATTTCTAATTATTGTTAAGTAATTCCTCTTTAGGAGAACTGAGAGATATGCGGACTTTGATAGTGGAAGTTCCCTCAAGAAACGGTTTAACTTGATCACCATACACAGAAGCCCAGCAGTCAACATACACAGAAATGAGGAATGTTTGAGTGTTCATGAATCAAGAAGAAGCTGAAAGGGGCGCCTGGGTGGCTCAGTCATTAAGCGTCTGCCTTCGGCTCAGGTCATGATCCCAGGGTCCTGGGATTGGGCCCCACATCGGGCTCCCTGCTCTGTGGGAAGCCTGCTTCTCCCTCTACCAGTCCCTCTGCTTGTGTTCCCTCTCTTGCTATGTCTCTCTGTCAAATAAATAAATAAAATCTTAAAAAAAAAAAAAGGAGCTGAAAAAAGAAAAATAGAAAAATTTCTTGAAAATTAAAAAAAGTTAAGAAAAATTAAAACTGCAGTAAATGTGTTGGAAAGTTAACAAAATCTCCCATAATAGAAATTGATAATACCTGAGGAAAAAAAAATTAGGTGCTCCATTGAAGATATTCAATATTTAAACGATAGAAATTGATAATACCTGAGGGAAAAAAAAAATTAGGTGCTCCATTGAAGATATCCAATATTTAAACGATAGAAGGGGATAACAGTGGAAAAGGAGAAAAAATATATCAGTTCCACTAGAAGCCAATTATTATCTACAAGTTTAATTATTTGTTACATGTGGTGGTAGAATGTTGCTCTTATGTCATCGTATAGTACAGGGCTGAAGACACAGACTCTATGGCCTGACTTCAGGCATTTATATGCTGGTACGACAACTCTCACCATGACTTAAGGTTTAAGTTTAAATTTCTTTCTTTTTCCTCAGGAAATAAGTTGTTTTGAGGACTAAATAAGTATAAAATACAAACAGCAAAACAAAACAAACAAACAAAACACAAAGTGCAGGGGCACCTGGGTGGCTCAGTTAGTTAAGTGTCTAACTTTGGTTCAGGTTATGATCTCGGTGTCCTCGGATCAAGCCCCACATTGGACTCTGTGCTCAGTGGAGAGTCTGCTTGTCCTCTGCCTCTCCCTCGGCTCATACTGTCTCTCTCTGTGTCTCTCTCTCTCTCAAATAAATAAATACAGTCTTAAAAAAATAAAAATAAACACAAAGAGCAGTGTCAGGCATCTAAGAAGTTCTTTTTTAGTTGGAGTATAGTTGACTTACTATGTTACATTAGTTTCAGGTGTACAACATAGTGATTTGACAGCTCGTACATTATGCTGTGTTCAGAGCAAGTGTAACGACCATCTGTCACCATATAATGTTATTGTAATACCATTGAGTATATTCCCTATCTCAGACGTTCTTTTATTTTATTTTATTTTATTTTTAAAGATTTTATTTATTTATTTGAGAGAGAGAGACTGAGAGAGAGAGCACATGAGAGGGGGAGGGTTGGGAGGGTCAGAGGGAGAAGCAGACTCCCTGCCAAGCAGGGAGCCCGATGCAGGACTCGATCCAGGGACTCCAGGATCATGACCTGAGCCGAAGGCAGTCGCTTAACCAACTGAGCCACCCAGGCGCCCAATCTCAGACGTTCTTAATAAGTGTTAGCTACAATTATGATTTTATTTACAGACATCCAAGATCTCAAGAAATTTACTTGTTTTCAATTCATTTTTGTAGACAGATTCTAAGATATGGGCCATTAGAATTAAGTCCATAAATCAAGAATAAGAGAAAATGAAAAGAAACAGGGATCCAATAAAGAAAAGAATTGATAGAAAACCCTATGATGAGGCTGACTGGAGATCCCAAGGTGACAAAATAACAGCTATCCCATAGGATTGAAGAACAGACTCCAGAATGGAAAAGAAAAGGAGAGAATTTCAAGAAGTATTTATCTAAAAAAAAAAAAAAATTAAACCAATGAATCATGTGATATGTAAACATATTGCAATTATAGTTACACTTCCGGAGGGGAGTTGTGGGATGAATTAATAACAAGTAATGTTTAACCACATGTAAGCAAATAGATAAAATAATTATTTAGTGCAGCAAAAAAGTCATATGGAAAATGTAATTAATTGGAAATGTAAAACATCACTTTAATAATGAATAAGATGTATGTGATCATAGCCATGTGAATATTAAATATTGATCCTAGTAAAAACATTTGAGTAATTTTGGGGGGACCATCATGAGTATGTGCATTTGCATTCATAAAACTTTTAATTCAAAACAACAGGGCCGGGGTCACCTGTGTGGCTCAGTTGGTTCAGAGACTGACCCTTGGTTTTAGCTCAGGTCATGATCTCAGGGTAGTGAGATCCAACCCCTCCTAGGCTTCACTCTCATTGGGGAGTCTGCTTGAGATTCTCTCTCTCCCTCACCCTTTGCCCCTCCCCTTGCTCACTCTCTCTCTCTCCAAAATAAATAAATAAATCTTTAAAATTACAGGGCATTGCTACCCATACAGATAATTTGTATTAATTAGAAAGGGACAATTCCTCTGAGCAACCACAAGTGTTTAATAGAGCTGGGTAAATGCAGTGTGGAGTAAATTTCAGCCTTATGTATGCCCTCAAGCAGGGACCTTTGATCAGTTAAAAACCTGCACAACCACTCATGGCAGCCTTACACCAAATGGTGGAATATTATGCAGCTTTTAAAACAGAATAATTTGAACATAATTATGTGGAAAGATATTCCCTATATATCAAATACTGGAATAAAAGATTATAAAAATATCTGAAAAATTATCTCATTTCAGTTAAAATGAACTTTTGAATTTATTCATTTATTTTAAATGGTATTGTTATTATGTAATTATTTTCTCAAAAAAGAAATCTCACATTTTAATGTTATCTTTAAGTGATAAAATTGTGAATAATTTCTAAACCACTATTTTCTCATTTTATCTAGTAAAAATTCATCTTTGAGTATTTTTATGGTAGCAATATCTACTTTAAATAGTCTAAGGAAATTTTATTTTATTTATTTTTTAAAGATATTTATTTGAGAGAAAGAGACAGAGATAGCACAAGTGGGGAGGAAAAACAGAAGCAGGCTCCCTGCTAAGCAGGGATTCCCAACATGGGGCTCAATCCCAGGACCCTGGGATCATGACCTGAGCCAAAGGCAGATGCTTAACTGACTAAGCCACCCAGGTGCCCCAGTGGGAAAGGAAATTTTAAATATTTTACTACTGAAAAGGGAATTTTTACTGAAAAACAATGTTCTTTACATATTGCCCCTTACTAGGAAGCCATGAAACAAAATGGAATAGATTTTGGAAAGAGAAAATTGGAAAAGTCTTTAAAGAAAAGCAATCTGTTGTTGCTGGGGAAACAATATTTCTGAAGGTTGTTGATGAGCTGTTTCTAATTCCAAATGACAGAATGCATAGGCAGTTGTTACATTTAGGGAAATACAGAGATCAGAGTTTTAGAAGATACTGTCAATCATACTCCTTTCCAGAAGACTATGGGATTCATTCAAACCAGAGTTGCAGAGATGTCTCTGTGAAGACATACGCATCTGTATGATGTTTTGAAGTGTAGACCAGGTGGCTGAGAAGACAAGGAATACAAGATGATCAGTCACAAGATGGATTAAATTCTGCCCTTTCAAAATGCAGTCTACAAAATTTCATAAAGAAGAAACAGGTCAGTATAACCTGTAAGACAGTTTATCAAAGGAAAGTGGTATTCAACATTAAGTGATGTATTATACCAGAATTAAATTTCAAGAGATAAGTAGAGCTTTCATTCGCGTGACCACAGAGATATGCAAAATAGTCTATGTGCACTTGCTTTTTTTAAGCAAGAAATTACCATTATCATTACCAGAGCTATGCTAGAAGAAGGAATTAATTTCTCTGCAAGAATGTAGGATGCAAATGAATAGGAGAGGACCTCCGTGGGCGGGGGGTGGGGGGAGAGGGAGGGTAAAGAAATTTAGGAAGATATTGCAAGAGTCTAGTTATTAATAAATAGCTTTCGTGTATTAGTGATTATAAGAATCTCATAACATTTGTACCCAAACATTATTCAGTGATATGAAAATTTGACTATCACAGAAAGTGACCAAGGTATCTGTGCAGAATGAAATTACAATTAAATTATAATCAAACATTATTTTTTTTTTTTTAAGATTTTATTTATTTATTTGACAGAGACAGAGACAGCGAGAGCAGGAACACAAGCAGGGGGAATGGGAGAGGGAGAAGCAGGCTTCCTGCTGAGCTGGGAGCCCGATGTGGGACTCGATCCCAGGACCCTGGGATCATGACCTGAGCCGAAGGCAGTCGCTTAACCAACTGAGCCACCCAGGCGCCCTCAAACATTATTTTTTTTAAAAATGGAACGATTAATGAGAACCAGACATGAAATAACCAGAAGAGAATTTGCTTTGTTACTTTATCCATACCCACATCAAAGGGCATATTTAATCAATCTTAAACTTTGAGAAGCCATGGCAATTTTAGACTACCAGATGAAAATTCTTTCCTCAGTAACATCTTTCTATTTAATAATTCTTCCATATAAAGAAAAATTTCATTACAGTTAACCTAATTTCAGTATGCTGCAGAGAAATATCATTGACCCCTTTCTTAATCCCCAATAGAGAAACTGACAGTTGGCTCCCTTTCTTTAAAATATAATGATTTTTACATTTGGTAACTATTATCCAGTATCCCCTCAACTACCCTTGATTCAGTTTCAATATCCAAGTTATTCAAACCTATCCTCAGAGGCCAAATTTCCCAGCACTTTAATTATCTTTATGGCTCTCAACTGAGCATTCTTCAATTTGACCACATCTCCATTTTGCTCCTGACCTCAGAGGTGGAGACATTATTCTAATAAGGGTTTGACTAGTGTTGAGTATAATGAGATGATCATTTTTCAATTATAGTATTTCCCAGTATAATGCATGCTTGCACTGTAGATTTTTTTTCACTCACATTGTACTGCTTCTAATTCATAATTGACTTGGGATATCCTATGACCTCTAGATCTTTTTCTATTCTAATTATAAATAACTTTAATGGATCAATAACTGAGATTTCACAATCTCTTAGTAGTATTACTTCCTTATGCTTATTTTTTCTTGATACTATTTTGTTCTTTAAAATTTATAATATATATTTTACCCTTTAAAATTCATAATTCATATCTCGGCATTAGTGATACATAAAGGAATATAATCACTTGAAGAATAACAAAAAAATTCTAACTTCCACTCCAGGTTCTGACTTTAATTAACTATAGATTTTGAAAAAAAAAAATCAGTTTTTTTTCAATGTTCTCTCCATAAATAAGAATGCTAGAAGAAGGTATATCTAAGATTTCTGTATTTCTAAAATCTTATATATAACAAAATTAATTTTCCATATATAAGAAAAATATTAAATGAATATTTATTGAGCATCTGCTTTCCATTTGCCATACACTATACTAGAACCTGGGATAAACCGCTTAACAGAACATGCAAAAATATATTCCTTACATTTTATTTGGGGAAATAGATAATAAACAATATAATAGCACTTATTAGTGCTAAGAAGAAAGTAAAGAAGAAAATTAGGAAATAGTGAAGGGGTAGATTTTTAAATAGAGTCAGTAGGAGAATTTACACTTAGATAATGATAAGGGAGAAACAACCTTAAAAAAGTTAGCAAAACTGGGCGCCTGGGTGGCTCAGTTGGTTAAGCGACTGCCTTCACTCAGGTCATGATCCTGGAGTCCCAGGATCGAGTCCCGCGTCCGGCTCCCTGCTCGGCGGGGAGTCTGCTTCTCCCTCTGACCCTCCTCTCTCTCATGCTCTCTGTCTCTCATTCTCTCTGTCTCAAATAAATAAATAAAATCTTTCAAAAAAAAAAAGTTAGCAAAACTATTATCAGGAAGAAGAACACTCCAGGCAGAGTGAATAACAAGTGTAAAGTCTTGAGGTAGGACTGTGACTGACATATTTGAGGAAGAGCAAAGAGGTGGGTGTGCATGGACACACTGATCAAAAGGAAGAATATTTAGAAATAAGATCAGATATGTAATACGCCAGAGAAGAGATCATGTAGTGCCTTGTAGAGAGTAAAAACCTAGCCTTCGCTTTAAGGTAACACTGGGATGTTTTAACACTGGGATAGTATGACACATTGACAAAACTGATCAAATGGTATCACAATGGATGCTCTGTTAAAATAGACCAGTGTGGTGCAAGAGCAGTGATCAGTTTGGAGGCCTTGATAGTAATTCATACAAGAGAGTTTGTTGCAGGGAAGCCTGGGTGGCTCAGTCGGTTAAGCATCTGCCTTTGGCTCAGGGGATCCCAGGGTCCTGGGATCAAGCCCCACACTGGGCTCCCTGCTCAGTGGGGAGCCTGCTTCTCCCTCTCCCTCTACTGCTCCCCCTGTTTGTGCTCTCTCTCTCTCTGTGTCAAATAAATAAATAAAATCTTTAAAAAAAAAGAAAAAAAGAAAGAGAGATTGTTGCATGGTAGCTTGGACCAGAATGGTAGTAATAGAAGGGTGAGAAGTGATTCAGTTATAAATAACATATATTTTGCTTAAATAATATTTAGTGGAGAACTTTTTTATTGAGGTCAAACGGGTGTATAACATTATGTAAGTGTCAAGTGTGCAGCACTATAATTCAACATCTATATACACTACAAAGTGTTCTAAATATATTATAAAGTTACAGCAGACAAAAAGTGCTGATGGATGAGGTGCAGGGTATAGGAGAAAGAAAAGTGTACACAATGATTGTAGTCATATGAATGTATAATGTATCAGGACAGACATCCTTTTGTAAAAGACTTCAAATATACATAGAATTTGCATTTCCTACTAGTTTTAAAGTCTTCATCTTTTATACATTGCTAAACAAGACAAAAATTTTACCATTAATCCATGAAAACAGTTTTCTATAAATAAGTAAAATGTATTATTCACTTGGAATAATTTGACTCAGATAAATTCACCTTTGTATTCAGGTGGCGTATCTCTATCTCTGTTTCTATTTCTATCATTATCTCAACAACTACATCTAAATCTATCTGTATCTATCTAAGTAGAGATAAAGATAAATTTAATTTCAAGACACAATCTTGCATAACAACTAGACTGCTGAAATTAGAATTTAAATACCATCATTCTACTCTCCAATGGTCAAGGCAAAACCTTTCTGCCTCTTGAGCTTTTATCTCTAAAACAAGCTCTTGTCTTCTTTTTACTATGTAAGGATGCAAAACTGATCAATGGGTACACATTCTCTGAAGGAAAATTGATGTTAAAAATCTCAGCAACCACTGTATAGAATTTTGCTAGTCAGTTATAAGGTTATTTGAGGGAATCTTTTAAGTATCTTTAAATAATTTCATTTAATAGTCCATCCTGTATGGAGAGTCCCTTCAAATATTACTTGCTTTTTAAAAATATGGTATATGGTTCCCATCACGAAGAAAGAAAATATCAGGCTAATGTTGCTATCAATACTTTTAGGTGCAAGAAATTCAAGAAATAGTCTTTTGAAAGGGGTGATAAAAACTGGCCTAGAGTAATAATCATAGCACTTAAGGTCTGTTCAATTTCTTATTATTGCTTTTACTTTACACCTGCTGTGCTCATACTGTGCAGCTCTCAGAATGCATTAGCTGCAAGCACTAGTATTTCCAGCAGCTCAGTTAACAACATATTCCAGTTACCGGGAGTCATCAGGACTCGGCAAACTGTGTGTTAACAAAACACAGTTATTGAGCAAGGCCAGAGGATGATTCACAGATATCTTTCTATATTCATTCTTGTTAGAGTCCTGGCCTTCTACTTGAGAGACCTTGAACATAGGACAAAGAAGGGTTTCTTTTTTTTAAACTGTGATTGTAAAAATTGACTTTTATGATAAGTGATTTTAATTTTAAGGTTGAAAAGATGCAGGATGCTGTGTTTTGGTTGGGCAGACAAGCACAAAATACACCCAGGCACACGCACGAGCACACATACACACACAGATACTCACCACCACCCTTTGTCTGACCACCGTCCCAGTCACCACTGTAGTTTTTCCCAAGAATTCACTTTGAGGTGACATTTGGAGTTTTGCATTTCTTTTTGGAGTTACATTAAGTATGACACATTGACAAAAATTCAGTACAGTAGAAAATTGTTTTGCATTTCATGTGTGTGTGTTTGTCTATGATGCTCTTCTTAGCTGAAACCTTTGACAGCACCAGTGAGTATGATGTGTTATGCACAGCATTTAAAAAAAAGAAAAAGTGTCTCCCCTGAGCTTATAATGGTATAATGAATGTAATTCCCACTTTACTCATTCTTTTGGTTAAATGCAATAAAGGGGATACTTGGAAGGTATATATGCTATCTGGGTGTTGGATGCCACATGAAAATGTATCAGGTAGTAGCAATTCTTCTGGAATTATTTTAATTGTTTTAGTAAAAAGGTTCCTAGGAATAAAGAAAATGGTAAGTTCACTTATCCTTTGCATTTTATCAAGTCATTCACTAGTTTCCCCTCCATGTTTTATTGAGTTTTATTTAGTTTTTCTTAACTATTATGACCATGGGCACTTTTTTTTCCTTGTGACACCTATCACCATTTTAAGGAACTAAGGCTCTTTAGTTTACACTTTGAGGAAACCCTGTGCTATAGTATCTATTTTGATAGGTGAGCTCTGAATTAGAGTCATTGGTTGCTTTCAAAGCATTTCTTTGACCACTGGGTTTAGTTATTGTACCAGCTGGTACCTTATGCTTTTCTTGGTTATCTGTTTTCTTTTTAAAAATTTATTCTTTTATTATATAGTTACTGAATACTTTCTGTTAGATGCTGGGAATGTAATAGTGAATCAGTACAGACTTTATCCTCGTGTTCATAAATATAATCGGAGGGGGAGACGAACCATGAGAGAATATGGACTCTGAGAAACAAACTGAGGGTTCTAGAGGGGAGGGGGTGGGGGATGGGTTAGCCTGGTGATGACTATTGAAGAGGGCACGTTCTGCATGGAGCACTGATGTTATGCACAAACAATGAATCATGGAACGCTACATCAAAAACTAATGATGTAATGTATGGTGATTAACATAACATAATAAAAATAAATAAAGTTGAGAATGGAAAAAATCTTGACCCTAAATGTTGTTTCAAGAGAACTTCTGAGACACAAGATATGAATAGTCAGTGAAAAGCAAGAAGCTCTGACTTTGTAAAGGAAAGTACAAGAGACTTGCAAGCAAGGACAAAGGGATATATAAAGTCATCAGCATTGATGACTGTGTTTTGGAATATCACACATCAGCGACTAGTCATCTTTGATGCTCCTCAGTTGTGACTTGTTGCTATTTAAGACAAATAATTTTGATTGATTGAATCACCTAAACCAGCTTATCTGTTTAGAAGAGTTTCATATGTATCCCAACACTTTTGCTCTCACAGCAAAATGCTTGCTTCCAACTTGGAGTACTCACTTTTCTTGGTGCTTTGTATCTGAAATAAAGAAGCTTTCACTGTATCTTTCTTATCTCTTTCCTCACCACTGTAACACTAGCCCCGCTGACTTCACCATTCTCTCCCACTTCGCAGCCCTCTGAGGAATGGGGCCAGATTCAGGGAGGGGGGTGCTCTCACTGGGAGTGTGGCACATCTAAGCCTGGTGGACACATAGACTAGCAGAGAAGTCTGGGCTGATGTAAGAACTGAACTGACCTTGTGTTCTGTTGACTCAATGCTCTTGGGGGCATTACATAATTTCAGCCACTTAGGCTGTAGATCTAGTGTTATGTATTCTCAAACATATTTCAAAACAACATTTAAAAGCCACTTACTGAAATTTTCTATTTTCATTATACTTTAATTTTCAAGAGATATGTATTTGTCCAAAATTGTCTTATAGTAAGAGAGGAATTGAAACTATTTGATTGGATATAAAATAATTTTAATGCAGTTTTCAGGATTTGCCTTTGCCTCACAGCCATTTAGGTCTCTCTGATAAGCACATGCCAATTGTGCTTTGGGCAGCCACCACTACCCCCTTGAACTTCTTTTGGTGAGACTGTTAACAGGTTTCCATCTTCCTCTAGAGGAGTGATTTGTTGGCATATGACCTAAAAAATATCTTTTTTTTTTTTTTGAGAAGAAAAAAGTTACAAATTGAGCTAAGATAACACTGGGAGAGGATTAAAATTTCAGATAAAATAGTGAATACAGCCCTCACTGAAAAGTACATATTTAAATAAAGACCTGAAGGAGATGAGGGAAGAAGCCATAAGAACATTTGGGCAATTGCAATGGCATTGAGAGAATGTGCCTGCTGCATTCCAAAAAAAAAAAGGAGGTTTTTTTTTTTTTTTTTTTTTTTTTTTTGCAAAGGGAGCAAAGGTTAGAGAAAAAGGAGATAAGACATTGTAATGACTTCCCGTTTCACTTGTAATTAAGTGAGAGGTCACTGGGAAATTTTATGCAGAAGAGTGATATAATCTAACTTCTACTTTAATAGGATCATTTGGATACCATTTTGAGGTAAGAAAAAAAAACCTCAACTATAATAAGGGTAGGTGAAGAGTTATTGTTATGGAGAAATGATTGATCATATTGTTTATTCACATTTATTTGATCACTAGCTGCTTTTATAATTTCTTCCTATAAGTAAAATATATATTTCCCCATTGCATTGACTGTGGTTTTGGAAATAGACCTGCTTTGATCAATGAAACATGAGCAGATGTGACTTTTGCCATATTTAAACAGAAGCTTTAAAAATGCACCAGTGTGTAGTTAGACTTTGTCCAACCGCCTCCTTACTCTGCCCTCAGGCAATTTGTCATCCTCCCTGAGGCCAGCATGTCACATAATAGTTGTTCCTTCTTAATTCTAGAATAAAAGACAATGAAGCCCAAACCCATCTATATCACATTAAGTTAAGGTAGGCCCAGAAAGTTCAGCAGATCCCAGTAGAGCTACAGATACCCCCAACCACCTATGGAATATAAACAAGAATGAATTTTTGTTGCTGAAAATCACTGAGGTTTGGAAGATTTTTTGTTGTCACAACAAATCTTAATAATACACGTTGGGATATTGGAATAACTCAGCCAAAGGATGATGGTGCTTTGGGCCAGGATGGTAGCAATGAACTTGGTAAGATTTTAGATATATCTTGGTGGTAGAGACAATAGGATGTGTGAATATTTTCTGAGAATGAGAAGAATCAAAGACTATTCAAGATGTTTGGACTTCTGGCTGGACTAGGAATTTGTGATTGTAAAAATATTCAAATATGTTTTAATTTACACAAAATTATCTTCCAATACTATACAATACAGTACAAGACTTTCAGACACAAAATTTTTATTTAATTAAATTATAATTTTGTTGGTGGCATATTTGGAAGTACCTCTACTTTCAGAATATAGTCTGTTTATGACTGAAGATTGAGGACTTCAAATCTTTATGGCACTCAGATCCTAATGACTACATTTAAAAGAATGATATAGCAGTTACATTTTATAAAGTATGTTTATAACATGCTTAAAATTACATCCTTCAGAGTTAAATTTTCCAATATTTTGCATGCATAAGGTGTACAAGTATTTATAAGCTTACTTTATGTTTTATAAAAGCTTTATCAAATCTCTCCTTTAGCATCTATGGTTAGAAATAAGGCAATTTTAGTTCCTTTTTATACCTATGAGATAATATTTCCATAACACATATACTTGATATTTCATCAGATAAAATGAGAAAATTGTGTTGTGGTCTTTCTTTCACTTTTGTACTCTCAAGTATTTCCTAAGCAGCACCTAAGTAAATATGGCTTCTTGGATACATTGCCGTAAGTTTAATAGGAAACAAAATGAATTAAGAATCTTTACTTGTCTGTGCATTCTTACTCCATGGCAGAACTCACTCTGAGAAATCATTACAAACAGACTTTTCATTTTACTCAGGCACTGTATAGGACAAATACATTAACATTTAAATATATATATATCCCAAAAATACACATTCAAAAACCTAATATGCCCTTCACAAGTCATGTTTATGAAAGAAAGATTAAAGTTATATTCCTAAAAGGAAAGTTCTCGTGTTCCCCCAAATTAAGGCCTCTGACAGCACCATTATGGTTTTAATAATGCTTTCTGTTTATTATTCTATGCAGTTCTCTTTACTTAGGGCAAAGAAAATTGGCTGAAAATATACTCATATCTTTAGATTTCAGTAAAGAACATCTATTCTTCTCTAAGCATCCGACAGTTGAGTGAGGCAATTTCTTATTAAACAATCCTACTTTGTTTTCATTTAATTAAATGGTTCAATGTGTCAAGTTTCAGAGACTGCTTACCTCCTGGTCACACTGATCTCTGCTGGCGATTTTCTAGGCTGAACATCATCCTTTTCCTTGACTGATCAGTAGTGTGATTGTAATAGTAGAAGAATGTTTCCAAAGACACAGGCTAACTGTCTCTAAGAAAACACACACTTTTCCTCTGTCCGTACCGTCCATATCGCTACCATTTCTAACACTGCCAAGGATAATATTAACAACTTCATATTGCTTGCTTCAATTTGTGAATACGTGTGTGTATGTGTGTGTGCATGTGTGCATTTGATTAATTTTCTATGGAATATCTTCAGAATAATTGTGGATATAGACTGGTTGATTTATGAGGACCATAAAGCAAGTGACTTGCACAAAAAAGAGAGATTGTGTTCATAATTTTAAACAGGACGAGAAAGGAAACATTTTAACCATTTCCTCAGTTTTGGTTCCATGGTATGTACAATACATACAGTTACCTGCATACTCCTTCAATGATTACAGTGTAATAGCTATCGGGAGCTTGATTTTTCAAATGAGTCAGACAACTACATTTTAGTGATATTTCATAATTCTCTAAAGTGCATAGCCTGTAAGTAGAGGTCCTCAGGAGTGAACAAGCCCTACTCCAGAGAGTCTGCTCTTTTCAATAAACTGCATCTAAAGAGATAGCAGAACAGTACCCATTTTCATTTTTATTTTAAAGATTTTATTTATTTATTTATTTGAGAGAGAGAGAAACAGCATGAGAGGGGAGAGGGTCAGAGGGAGAAGCAGGCTCCCCGCTGAGCCGGGAGCCCGATGTGGGACTCGATCCCAGGACTCTGGGACCATGACCTGAGCCGAAGGCAGTCACTTAACCAACTGAGCCACCTAGGCGCCCCAGTACCCATTTTCAAATCTCACAGAAATCAGAACCACCCAATCATCTATTGTATTTTTACAAGAGAAAACGTTTCCCTGGGGACAATTTCTAGTTTATAGCTACCGTGTTCTTCCTAAAGGTCTAAACATGAGAAGACAATTTATTTGTATTAAGTGGTTTAGTTTTAGAGACATGGATAATGAGCACAGGCAAGACTAGGGAAAGACTGTCATTGTTGATTTTTCAGAAGGAACACTGATAGTGTCTTGCCAGCAGTTTGCCCAGAGCTAGCCACAGCAGGCAGCTGGAGTCTCCTAAGGTCAATTCCCCAAGACTGTGGGAAGGCATAGATGGGAAAAATCTGATGGCCAAATTTGGAACAACTTCTTTTTGCATTTTGTGTGGGATGTTGTGATATTTATTTTCCAGGTTGGCTCCATTACACAGCATTCCAACAATAAAATTAATTTTTATGTTTTGCCTTTTTGAATTAACAAAACCAAGTGTCATGATGAAGTTCTCTAATTCCTTCCCAGTAAAGCATGCTGGGAAGCATTACAGTGGAATTACTCTGTGACTAGTTCACAATACTAATATAGATCTCCTTTGTTTTCCCTTTTCTATTTAGTTATCATTATAATAAATTCAATCCAATGTTATTTTCAAGGACATTTAATTTTCCCCAAATATCATGGGGTGTGTATCACTCTTCTTCTAAATAACTCTTACTTGTCTTGTGTTGACAATTTCAATTTAACACCTTGGAGTCAAGATAAAATTTTGAATGGAAAAGAAGACTCAGCCTCTCTCTAATAACCATTTTAAAGGCAAATGATTACAAATATTATTTCTAGTAACTTTATCCATTTTTCTGTAAATGCAGGTTAGGTGTGAAGTTTTACAGTTTGGTTTTTTTTTTTTAAGTTTTTGTTTTGTAATGTTTTTGTATGGTTAGCATGTTTGCATTTTGCATTGTTAAAAAATGAGGCTCTTAGAAAGCAATGATATTCAGGATTTTATTTTTAATTATGTTATCTCTGTAGCTCAAATGAAATGGAATATTTATTATCTAGTCCATGATGTCCCCAAATGGTTTAATGGTTTCTATGGAATACTTATCTTGTGGGGGAATAAAATATAATAAGGATCCTGAAAGTTAATGTCTGTGGAAATGTTAAATTAAGTTAATTGAATTTATTTACTGTAGGATTATCAGAAGTTTTTAAAATGCTGTGTGCTTTTTTTCTAGAACACCTCTTACTATGATTTGTCATGTAATTTGAGAAACACTTTTATCTTCATATTGATCTATATCAGGCAATTCAGATAATGCAACTTATAAAAAGAATTAATTGACTTTAATATTTGAGTGACTGTGAAATTCAAATAAATATTTTTAACTTAAATTTTACTTATTAATTTATATCTATTCACTTATTTTACATACTTTGAGTATCTCTGGACAGTCTGCACTTATGATATGGGGATATATATAGATGAATTAGATGCAGTCCCTGCCAAAAGGTGCACATAACCATGATAAAGTGTTGTGTATATGCCTGGAAAAGTAGACATCAGAGTACACTTAAATGAAGAAAAATCTCATATTAAAGACTGCATCTAAGTTGACTTTTAGTAAATTAATAGTAGTTTATTAGGTTTAAAATGCTTTGAGGAAAAATATCCAGGGAGAGAAAATGCCATGAGAAAAGAGGGGAGAAAATGTCCATAATAATTATCTATTTCAGAGAAAGTGATGAAGAATGGCTATCCTCTTGGATGTTTTGACATCTTAAGTTAGCCTACAGTAGTGGGTTAAAAGTGGTAAGATTTGTGTTTTCTTTTAAATCAATTGGAAAGCAGTAAGGTTCTTTTTTAAATCCTTATTACATGGATGCAGCAAAGAATGGTTAGAAGTTCCTGTTCCTGAGAATCAGCAAGTACAAGATCTTCAACCTTTGTGTTTGTGGATGGTTTTGTTTTGTTTTGTTTTGTGTTTTTTGTTTGTTTGTTTGTTTTCCTCCAGGAAGCTATTTCTCTCTTACCAGTACAATAAAATTTCTTAAGGGAAAACATTTTATCTTTAAATAAGTGAAAGTAGAAAAAGGAAGTCCAAAAATGAAAACAAGAGGATTGTAGTACTTAAGTAGCAGTTTGCTGTGCACAGGAGAATGCATAGAAACTAGAAGGAAACATAAAGGAAAACATGAGAGAGATTATAGAAATTTATTGATAATTTTCTCATTATTCATTTACTTCTTTAAGACTTTAGAGACTTGCTATTGGGGGGAAGGGGATCACATTGAACACAGGTAAAATGCACTCTTTCAGAGTGCTCCTGGGTCTGCTGAAGCCCATCCAAGCTTAGGGGCTCTTGCATCTTATGTTAAAAATCCACAATGTAGAGGAAGAAAAGGAGATGAAAAGAAAAAGATATTAGATGGTATAAAGCGGGGGAAAAGTAGTAGAAAGTATTCTGGGCAAGTGCAAACAGAATTGGTAGAAAAGAAATATATAGCTGGTGGTGGGGGCAGGGGTTGGAGAAAGAAAGAGAAAGGTGGCAAAGTGAAAGCAGAAAAATAAAGTAAATATAACGAAAGTATTACCAGGGTTAAAAAATAAGTCCTAGAGACAGCAGGAAAAAATATTGGAAATGCCCTAATTTGTAGTAAGATTATAGATATTCCACTACTACTACATGGAGCAACATAGATTATAAAATATTGTTTAACAGTATTCAAGAGAGTAGGATAGTTTAAACAGCAGGGCAAGATTGAAAATACTAAATTCCTGAATCACTTCTGACTTATCAAAACCTACCAACTCCTAATTAGAGGAGGAATGGGTATTCTGAAGGAAATACAATCATAGAAAGTTACGTTAGCCTTAAAATCCAGCTTTTAAGTCATTCAAACAAATCCCTTCTAAAGAATGATCTAAAATTATCTTCAATGAATATTCATTTTAATCAAAGCAAATCATGCACACAATTTTAAAAAATCAAATAATATTAAAGTAATTTTGGAGCTGCCATAGTAGAAAATGATTACTTCAGATGAGGAGAATTGGGAAAAAGATTCTTAGCAAGCTTTTTAATAGTATTTGGGTGATATCTGCATAATGTCCAAAATTACTGATTGAAAACATTCAGTATTAATATATGCCAATGCCCATTTGCTTCTTTCATGAGTTTCCTGATTATTAAGTCCCATGGCTTCTAATGGTCTACTCTCAGAATTTTCTTTTTCTTCATAATAGAAGATTCGAGTTTATAAGCATATAAGAGCTAACTCATTATTATTGTAGAATATAATTTCCAGAAGTTTTATTGGTTCTAAAGACAGTTGGTAAAAACATAGAAACTATTATGTTGCTAATCCTCAAAATATATGCATTTTTTTAATTTGAGTATAGTTGACAAACAATATTATATTAATTTCTGTTATACAACACACTAAATTCAACTTCTCAATATGTTATGCTATGCTCACCACAAAGGTAGCTACCATCTGCCCCAATACATTATAATATAATGTTATTATTATTATATCATTGACTTATTATATTATTATATAATTATATCATTATTATTATTATTGACTTAATATAATTTCACTGACTGTATTCCCTATGTGGTCTCTTTATCCCCATGATTTATTCATTCCATAAGTGGAAGCTAATACCTTTCACTGCCCTTCACCCATTTTGCATCTTGAGTCACATAGCTTCAATCTGGAATGGTTGGCTTCTAAATCTGGTACATATGCTTCATCGTAGGGTCTCTCTTCACTATCATACTGGTGACTTTCTTAAATTCTCTCCTATATTCTATTTATTTCCTATATTCCATATCTTCCTCTGTTCTAGTTTATTTCCTCATTCTTTAGTAGCTATCATTCGGAGGCCTCTTCTGCATAGATAATAGGATGCATATATTTTGTCCTTGCATATATGAAAATCATTTTATTCCACACTAAACTTGATTGATAATTTAGCTGAATTTGAAATTCTAGGATAAAAATTATTTTCCTCCAGAAATGTAGAGCCATTACGCCACTCTTCTTTTTGCTTTCACTATTCTATTCAAAAAAAGCCCATTCTGAGTTTTTGAAGCATTGCATTTTCCCTAGAATTTCTGCTGAAAGACGAAGATCTGACATTTTACCATGATGTATCTTACAGAGAATCTAATTTTATTCATTGCCTTATGCACCCATTGTGTGCTTTCAAATGGAAATTCATGTCTTTCAATTATAACGTTTTCCATTTTTCTGCATTTGTTAGAATGCTCATGTGTTTTTTCACATTTATATAGTTAATATGTCAATGGACACTGATCCATTTCAACATATTAAATAAAACTTGCATTGTTATAATAATTCTTACTTGTTCACGATGTATTATCCTTTTTATGTAATTTTGGAGCCAATTTGTTAATATTTTGTTAAAGAATTTTACATCTATATTCATAAAAAATATCAATCCCTGCTTTTCCTTTTCAGAAATGGCTTGCAAGTTTTGGTGTTAGGGTTATGTTTCCTAATACAATAAAGTGTAGAGTGATTATTCTCACTGCATTTTCTAAACATTTTTGTAACAATCATGTTATTTATTCTTTGATAACCTTTACCAGTAATAAAAATATAGGCTTGGGTATTTATGATATGCTGATAACATATTAAATTTCTGTAATATAAGTGAGGATCTTAAGAATTTCTATTTCTTTTGTGTCAATTTTAAGTTGTATTTCTCAAGAACCTTATCCATTTCATGCTATTTATTAAATTTGTTAACAGAAAATTATTTATTTTGTTTTCTTATTACCTTAATATTTATTAGGATCTGTGGTGACATCTATTTTATTGCTGGTGGTGTTGATCTGTATTCTCTCTTTTTGCTAACCAATGAATTTTGTTGATGATTTCAAAGAGTCAAGATTTGGTTTTGTTGATATTTCTATCATCTGTTTGTTTTCTATTTTTATTAATATCACTTTTTAACTTTATTTCCTTCTTTCTCCATATGTGGTTTTACCTCACTATGCTTTTTCTATCTTCTCTAGATGGAGGCTTAGACATTAATTAACATTAATTTTAGATAGTTTTCCTCTTTTAATATATGCATGCAAAACTAAACATTTTCCTTTAAATTCTGTTTTAATTATACTATACAAACTTTGATATGTTGGATTTTCATAACTGTTTAGTTCAAATTTGTCAATCTCTGCTTTTTGTTTGAAGTATTTAGACCATTAATATTTCATAGAGTTATTAATATGTCTGGGTTTAACTCTATTTTTTGTTATTATTATGTATAATCATTTTTGTGTTCTATTTATGTTGCAGATTTGTTCCCCTTTCCTGACTTCTTTTAGATGATTTAAACTACTTTTTCTTTCTTTCTTTTTTCTTTTTCTTATTTACATTTCATTTACTTACTGGCTATTTGTATATATCTCTTTATTTTTAACTCATTTGTCATATATAGGTCTCTCCTTTCACAGACTACCTAATGTTAGTACTGTGCCACCTGTATAAAATCCAGAAAATACCAACTTTATAAGAGCATTTATCCCATCACCAACTTGTTTATATGTGTGTTACAAACCATATATTGAAAAAAATAGGTAATGCTATAATTTTTACCTTAAACATTTGTACATAGTTAAAAAAAAAAGCCTAGAGGACAGAATTTGTCTTTTATATGTACCACTTTCTTGTTCATGCTTCATTCCTGAAAATTCGAGGTTCTACCTTGTATCATTTAACTTTTATGACATTCCTATCAGAGTCTCTTACATAATAAATTTATTTATTATTTTATCTTAGCAAGATGTTAAAGTAACTTGTAGGAGATACTATACTCCAATTCAAAGGTTATTGACTATCTTAAAGCCATATGTTCATAAATCACTCCTCTGCAGCTGAGTGCTTTCCAGAACCACTATTTTCTTCAGCCTCCATACCTCTGCTTCTACATCTACCTTCCTACCTACCTCTCAAGGTGGCCTCTGGAACTACTCCCTGTGGAGCACCCCCCTTTATTTGTTTGTTTGGTTTTACCACCTGTCTTCCTCATAGCATTCAGAGCCAAGATTGCCTGATACTGAGAAGTAAAAGCAATTTGGGAGTAAATGTAATTATTTCTATCACATTAGGAGTTAAAATGAGTCTTACGTTTAAATTTGTATTATAATTTTCATTTGTAAATTGCATCAATAGAGATCTCATTTCAAATTCTAATACAATTAGTTAAAAATAATATTTGAAAGCACTCTTTTTTTTAAGTTTGGAATTTGCTAGCATTTTACATTATTACTCAGTTGTATTTTTCTCTCTAAAATATTTACTAGATTGAAAGTTTTTCATATAGATTTTTGAAGTAGGATTAAATAAGTTTTGACAGAATTTACAACTGTCAAGAAAAATTTGTAAATAGAATACCAAATTATTAACCCAGTAACACATGAAAAAAAAAAACAAAAAGAAAAACAAACAAGGATCTGAAACCAAGATGTGGAGAAATCTGTGTACATACTGATTTTCAGCTGGTTGTTTGAATGTGTTGAATTTTTCAATAATTATGTTAAATTCTGCCTTTAGTTCTGGGTCTAAGAGGTGACAATGAGCTGGATCTCTTTTTTTTTTTTTAAAGATTTTATTTATTTATTTGAGAGAGAGAGAATGAGAGACAGAGAGCAGGAGAGGGAGGAGGGTCAGAGGGAGAAGCAGACTCCCTGCCGAGCAGGGAGCCCGATGCGGGACTCGATCCCAGGACTCCAGGATCATGACCTGAGCCGAAGGCAGTCGCTTAACCAACTGAGCCACCCAGGCGCCCACATTTCACATTTCTTGATGGATTCTTAGTATACGATGCTGCATTTAGTCAGGTTGCAAGACAAGAAGAAACAATCATACATAAAAAATTAACCCATGAAAAAGACCAGCAATTATGATGTAGTGGCATATTAAAAATGAATGAAATATTAATCAGAACTTCAAAGCAAACACACTTAACTAAGTCTGTGTGTATGTATGTATGTATGTATGTATGTATGTATGTGTATTTATACCAGGAAACTCAGAAAACATAAAACATCTTGCAGAAAATATGCTTCCCTGTAGCTTTGAATTTTGCACTAACAGCAGCCAGGAAAGAGACTCAGTTAACAATAATGGAAATATCACTCACAGACTTCTGTCCACTTTGAAGAGAAACTGAGATATATGTTTCCTTCAAAAAGAAAATAGTGCCTTAGTATTTATTACACACACACACACACAAACACATCCACATGCCCACACATACAGAAAAACTTTTTTTCATTTTCCATTCCATAAGTATTAATTATAACATCTGAATCCCAGAAATAAAAATGGTGTGAAAGTGTACTTCTAGCATGAATGGGGCTTTCCATTCTCCCTGAAGATAGCTTCCTGGGACACAACCATGTTCTACTTGAGGAAGTATAGGATAATAGTTGAAATTCATACATTTAGATACTTGCAATATACAAAGTAAACAACAACTCAATTGCCCAAGTGTGACTGCCTTTTCCACTTAACTGTGTTTTAGCAATCAGGAATGATTAAGAGATCCAGCTCGGGGCGCCTGGGTGGCTCAGTTGGTTAAGTGACTGCCTTCGGCTCAGGTCATGATCCTGGAGTCCTGGGATCGAGTCCCGCATCGGGCTCCCTGCTCGGCAGGGAGCCTGCTTCTCCCTCTGACCCTCCCCCCTCTCATGTGCTCTCTGTCTCTCTCATTCTCTCTGTCTCAAATAAATAAATAAAATCTTTAAAAAAAAATGTGAAATGTGTCTAGTTCGAGTGGGATTATGCTTTGGCAATTGTTGTTTTAAAAGAGCAAAGTTTATGTATGTCAATGATGTTACCCGTTAGCTTAAAAAAAATTTGTTGTGCTGTGTTTTAGTATCAAAGTGGAGAGAGCCTATCATTTAAGCATCTCTCAAACTGTTAGTTTAAAACCAGTATTCTGGAAGTTATTGTATTGTAACTAAATTTTAACTAGATTTAGCATTATATTTAAAAAGTGTTTGAACTCAAGACCCTTTCTTTTCCAAATTTCATAGTTTTAGTGATTATTCAACTTTTAATTAAAGGTTTAAGCAATTTATTCTCAATAAGTATTGTAAGTATTGAGATTAATAACTTGTAATAGCTTTTAAATTAACAGAGCCTTTCATTTAACAAATCTTTGTGCAGTAGGGCAAGAAATAATTACATTTTATTTCTCTTAAATGTGTTAGTAATTAACATTTCTAAGTTTGAATGTGAAATAAATGCTTTGATTTAAATATAAAAGGACATTAACAAAGACTGCGCATGCTGTAATTTACACTAAGTCATAGGATATATCTATTCATTCGTTAACATTAAACCTATCCTTATTTGTAATTTTCTGAAAATGATAGGATTTTCCTGACATTTTTTGTCTACTCTTTATAGCATGGTCTAGAAACTAATATGAAAAATTCTGAAATGAAGTAAATTAAGGTTGAAAAGTGAAAATAATCGCCCCCAAAATACAGATGTAAACAAGTTCAGCGTATATTTCAGTGCAATGATCTGGAAGCACCTGGTATATACTTTAGAAAATAGTTTGGAGATCATAGTGCTTAGGAACATTTTAAATAGTAAAACTATCTGGAAAAGTTACTGAATGTCAGCTTGGGATTTTGAGCATGGCTTACTGTGAATTGTGAACCAGAAGTTCAGTATGTCAGACCTATATGAACCAAATTTTATTCATATCACAATTGATTAAGCCTGCAAAATGAATGAAGACAAATAATTCCTAAGCAACCAAACCAATAAAGGCATAAAATTAAACTTGTAGGTCTCAACTAATTCTGAAAATTATTATTCATATCATATATAAGGTTTTTTTTTGTGTCTCTGATTTCAAAAAGGCTCAAATGAAAACAGAAATATCTTAAGTTTGATAAAGAAATGATATGACTAGTTGAGTGCTTTAGATGGCATTTCGGATTACAATATTCAAAGTAATCAAATTAACGATAGTTTTTTTTATTACTCTTTTTTTTTTTTTTTAATTTGAGAGAGAGAGAGTGCACGAGAGGAGGTAGGGTCAGAGGGAGAAGCAGACTTCCCACTGAACAGGGAGTCGGATGAGGGACTTGATCCCGGGACTCCAGCAGGATCATGACCTGAGCCGAAGGCAGTGGCTTAACCAACTGAGCCACCCAGGCACCCTATTACTCTTTGTCAGGATACATTTTTAAAAACAAAATGTGCTATACATTACACCTGAAAAAATTACTCAAACATTTTTTTTATTTCTAAATCTATACAAAATGGCAAAGTAGTTTCTATAGGTTCAGAGTCAGTCATAAATATGATTCACAATGCTTTTTCATGATTTGGGGGAGAAACCATTGAAGTAATGAAAATAGAATCAGAGAAAAAATGTCATTCTTGTCAACATTTGGCTTATGGGCTCACACTCTGTCTTCTCAACATTTCTGTTTTATTGGCAACAGAAAGAAGAGAGTTTAAATAGAAATGCATGAAGTACTATAGATAAGCTTATTCTGGAAGCTTCTAATATAACAGCTTCAGCTGTTTAGAACTTAAACATTTCTCTTAACATTTCACTCCAACAAGGCCCCTCTACCATAACAACCTCTTCAGGTAATTCATTCAATCCTAGGGGAACAAAATCAGTGAGATCAGGTTTTGCCACAAAATAAATGAAATAACTTGTTGCTTGAATTTGGTTTTATTTTACCTTTTATTTTAGCATAATGGAGATAAAAGATAAGATTAAAATGTGAATGCCCTTGATAATATAAAATATTAAAACATGCATGCTTTTAAGATTAATAACCTTTATTCTAAAATAATAAATTCATCAAGAAATAATAGCATATATAACTTGTAGCTAAATGTCAGAAAGTAAGTTAAAATTTTAGTTAGGTAATAAGTGAAGCAGATTCTTGGCCTAGTATATTATCTTCCATCAGGGTATAAATTAGAGCTAAGGAACAATAAAAATGTTATTTCCTCCTACTTTTTACATTTAGCCTTAAAATGTTTATGCATATTTCCCCTCTGAAGTTATTCACATTTGAATGTTTTAAATTGATAATACTGCCCCTAATGTGTTAACTGATAAATGTGGATAAAGGGATGGAAGATCCATAACGAGAGATTAAAAAAAGAAAATCTGGGTGCCTGGGTGGCTCAGTCGGTTAAGCTGCTGCCTTCAGCTCGGGTCATAATCTCAGGGTCCTGGGATTGAGCCCCACTAAGTGGGGAGTCTGTTTCTCCTTCTTCCTCTGACCCTCTTCCCTGCTTGTGCTCTGTCTCAAATAAATAGATAAAATCATAAAGAAAAAAAAAAAAAGAAAATCTTTACTATTCCTCCCATTGGTTTTCTACTTCTCTTTCAGGAAGAGAGAGCTTTATTTTTCCTACCCTTCCCCAAGCCACAAATCGTTTTTGTCTTTGCCCAGGAAGCAGCCATGTTAGTTCTCCCTCTGTGACTTAAGGCTCGAGAGAAAAGTCCAGGAAAATGAGTGGTAATGTGCCTCTGCCCCAACAGCAGCTGATCACCTCCTGCATGCTTGCCATTTCTCATGGGGCTCTTCCTAGTCTTCTCTTTGGCTTCTGATCTTTTCTTTTAGAAGCCAGGAGAGGTGTGTAGGAAAAAGCATATGAGGGAATAATAACTCTAATTTGTTTGTGGTCCCCAGCTATTCCAGAATGATATGCTAGCCCATATTTGCCCTTTCTTTAAAATTTTGCCCACTTCTTCTCTCCACTTTTATGGTGTATTGTGCCTCTTCTGCCAGGGTTCTCTTAACAGATGATATGAAGTGTACATCCTGACTGTTCTTGGACTTTTTCCTCTGGAATTCAAGTACTGGGTTGCTTTGTGCCCTCAGGTTCTGATGGGTTCAATGAAGATGATGATATTTTAGAGTATCTAAGGTTTTCTTTTTTATTACAGTGAGAACAACATTATTTAAAGTTATATTATCCAAAGTGGCAATGGAAGTTCAATAGAGGTGTTTCTATAGTTGCATGCACAAAATAATTCTACATCTATTTATGAAGTCTTATAGAATTGAGCAAATGAGTAAATGTATAATGTTGTTGGAGCCAGAATTCTCAATGGAGCAAGAAGGAAAGCAAGTAATAACCCTCTAGGAATCATGGATTATTGCTGAACCTTTTTAGAAAAAGATATAAATTAGCAAAAAAAAAAAAAGAGAGAGAGAGAGAAGCATTTTGGCAGCCTTTTAATACCTAAAATTATATGCTTCATGACACTCTAGAATTCTATAATATTTAACAATGAGACTTATTGGAAGTAATTATTAACATAATATTTGAGAAAATGAGCCATCCCTTACTCACCTGTTTATTAATGTTTTCCTTGCATAAATGATAATAACTTATCAAAGTAAATAATTGTAAAATATAAATATTTTACTGTATAAAAGAATGAGTCATTTTTCCTGTATTTGTTATGCTGAATATTGATCACTCATGTAGTCATTTTTACATATATTTTATGTATATTAATCAGTATGTGTGTGTGTGTTTATATTACTTTTGATAGAATACTTATTCTTCCTGAAGTTTTCTACCAGGAAAACCATTGTTCTACCATCAAAATACATCCAATTCATTGGGAGGGGTAGACTGGGAAAAAGAGTACTGGATAAATCCAAATAAAACTTTTAAGCCTAGATAATTTTTTGTCTTTGTGAATTATTTTTCAGCAGCACATATTTGAGATTTCTTCTAAGATCTGAATTGAAAGGGAAAGAATCTGTTTTTATAAGATTTACAACTCAAGTGGTCTTGATAGCTATAGAAGTACCTGAAACTTTTCACTTTTTTCTAAAAGTTTCCTCAGCCTCCACTAAAATCTCCACAATGTTCTGATTATCTAGCTTGTAACTACCATATCTTTGACTCTATTCACTCTTGATTTCTCACAACTGCTTTCTTATTATTGACCTTTATGTCATCCTTCACCAAAGTGTGAAGTTTTACTCATTTTCTAATCTATTGCAAAAATCAAAACCAGAACTCTTTTTTGACAAATGTAAACTCTTTTCTCGATTCCCAATATTTGGCTCTCTCTTATTTAACCTGGTTTAGGGTCTATTCCATCTTCCTTTCTGGTTGATCTGCTTACAGCAGAGGTTTCATTTAAAAAAAATCATTTCTGAGTGAAACTGATGATCTCTATCAATAGCCTTTGTCACACAATTACACCACTTGTCATCTTTTCTGCCCATTTCCACTTTTAAAATATTTTCCTACTATCTGGTAAAGCTGTTGTGAGGACACTGGTTTGTTGAAAACAATTTGTATAATACATTGTGTTATTGGGAAATTGTGCTTTATTAGGCTCATTTTGTGGAGCAGATCAAAATTTTAATGGAATTTTACATATGCATCCTTGAGTACTTGAGAAGAATGTATATTCAGCTACTGTCAAGTGGAGTGTTCTAAAATGTGAATAGTTAGTTGATATTGTTATTCAAACCATCTACATCCTTCCTGGGTTTCTGTCCACTCCTATCGATTACTGGGAAAAAAATGTTGCAATTTCCAACTATAGTTGTGGATATATTTTTTTTTTCCTTTTAAATCTATCAATTTTGGGGGCACCTGGGTGGCTCAGTTGGTTAAGCCACTGCCTTCGGCTCAGGTCATGATCCTGGAGTCCCGCGATCGAGTCCCGCATCAGGCTCCCTGCTAGGCAGGGAGTCTGCTTCGCCCTCTGACCCTATCCACTCTCATGTGTTCTTTCTCTCTCATTCTCTCTCTCTCAAATAAATAAAATCTTTAAAAAAAATAAAATAAATAAAAAAATAAATCTATCAATTTTTGTCTCATGTGTTTTGAAGCTCTATTGTTTAGGTGTATGCATTGTTTAGATTGTTGTATCTTTCTGAAGAACTGACCCTTTTATTAGTATGTAATGTCTCTTTTTATCCTTGATAGTATTCCTTTTTTGTCCCCTGAAGTTTACTTTTTCTGCAATTAATACAACTAGTTCTGTTCTTTTTCCTTAGTGTTTACATGGCTCATCTTTTTTTATGTGCTTTTATTTTTAACCTGTGTAAGTTGCATTAAAAGAAAATTCCAGTTTAATATTTTTATCAGTTTATATGGTATTTACCAATGTATGTCTTAAGTAAATACATACTCTATTTCTAACTGGAGGTATCTGATGATATGGGAAACAAAGGCAGAAAAAAAATTATTAAATTTCCTTACTACCTAAAGCCCACTGACAAGTCCTTGAAACAGGAAGAGTGACATTCTTCTAGGGACTCAACTGCCTCATGTTAATACTTTGCTAAGGGCAAACGGCAAATTTAGCCCGACCCCCAGGATCCTGTAAGTCTACTTTAACGTATAAAAATTCCTTTGGAAACTTCCTTTATCTCCAAAACCCCCAAGATATGTGTTGGCAATCATCCCCCAAGCATATGGCTCACTGATATACATCTGAAGGGTCTCATGACTGAGGTTTTATTAGACAGTAATAAATGACCTTTTCCCAACAATAGCTAGCCCTCTCAAGGTCCTGGAAACCTTGTTTCCAAAATTCCTTAGAGACTTACGCTGTCCCTAACCCCCTCCCAACTTGAAAGTATATAATATAATGCGCCACTCCTTATGACCCTGGTGCAGCTCTTTCTGCCCACAGGTCCTGTCCCCATGCCTTAATAAAATCACCTTTTTACACCAAAGATGTCTCAAGAATTCTTTCTTGGCCATCGGCCTCAAACCCTAATAATGTCTTTCCTACATCATCTGATATTCTGAATGTGAGGTTATCTTTTTTCCCTGTGACCTCAGTTCCCTCATGAGTTCAAAAAGATCATTAATTTGTGGTTTGTTCTACTTTGTTTCTGGTTGTAAAAAACAAGTGATGTCTTTCCCAGCTCTGTATCTCTGAGTTATTCTATACCTTTAAACATACATACTGTTTGTTTTGCTTTGTTTCTCCAGCTGGGTGCTTTAGCACAATGTTAGTTAGATGTGATAGTGACCATCTTTATCTTTTTCTCCATTTGAGGAAGTAAGCATTAAATTGTTTATTTTAAGTATTTTTGTTAGTTTTGTTAGTTTTTCATTAGATTCTAGAAATTCCATGTAATCATATTTTATTGGCATTATCCTTAATAAATGTTTATATTAATTAATTTTTTTGCCTATATCTATTGAGATTACCATATAATTTTTATTTTTTTATTTTTTTAAGATTTTATTTATTCATTTGAGACACAGATAGACAGAGAGAGAGAGAGCATGAGCAGTGGGAGAGGCAGAAGGAGAGGGAGAAGCAGGCTCCCTGCTGAGCCAGGAACCTGATGTGGGGCTCGATCCCAGGACCCTGGGATCATGATCCGAGCTGAAGGCAGACACTTAACCATCTAAGCCACTCAAGGGTCCCTATCATATAATTTTTAAAAAGCAATTCTGATCAGTTAATGTGGTGACTTACAATGATATTCAAATATTAAACTTACATTATTGGAACTAAAAAAGTCATAGTTGTGATGTATTATACATTTTAAAACAATTTTTGAACCTACTGTACTTTTTTTTCAGTAATTTATCTTATTAAAATTAATGAAAGTAGTTTTTTCCAGAATTTTCTTTTCCAGTATATTATTTTAGGTTTTTGGAATATAGCTTATGCTGGCCTAATGAAATGAGGTGTAAATACCTTTTTCCATTCAGGATTTTGCCTTTTTTTGTTCTGTTGATGGTTTCCTTTGTTATGCAAAGGCTTTTTATTTTGATGTAGTCTCAATAGTTTATTTTTGCTTTTGTTTCCCTTGCCTTAACATATCCAGAAAAATGTTGCTATAGCCAATGTCAGAGAAATTACTACCTGTGTTTTTTTTGGTTTCGGATCTCACATTTAGATCTTTAATCCATTTATAGTTTATTTATGTATGTGTTATTAGAAAGTGAACCAGTTTTGGGGCACCTAGGTGGTTCAGTCGGTTAAGCGTCCAACTCTTGATATTGGCTGAGGTCATGATCTCAGGGTCCTGGGATCAAGCCCTGTGTTGGGCTCTGTGCTTGATGAAGAATCTGCTTGAGATTATTTCTCTCCCTCTCCCTCAGCCCCTCCCCCCATGCGCACTCTCTTTCTCTCTCAAATAAATAAATATATCTTTTAAAAAAAGTGATCCAGTCTTATTCTTTTACATGTAGCTGTCCAGTTTTCCCAGCAACCCTTACTGAAGAGACTGTCTTTTCCCTATTGTATATTCTTGCCTCCTTTGTCATAGATTAATTGATCATATAATTGTGGGTTTATTTCTGGGATCTATTCTGTTCTATTGATGTATGTGTCTATTTTTGTGCTAGTACTATACTGTTTTAATCATTACAACTTTGTAGTATATTTTGAAATCTGGAATTGTGACACCTCCAGCTTGGTTTTTCTTTCTCAAGATTGCTTTCCGATAAGGGGCTATATCCAAAATATATAAAGAACTTATATAACTCAACACAAAAACCCACAAACAATCCAATTAAAAAATGGGTGCAGGACCAGAATAGACATTTTCCCAAAGGAAACATACACATGAGCAACAAACAAATGAAAACATGTCCAATATCACTAATTATCAATGAAATGCAAATCAAACCCATAATGAGATATCACCTCATAACTGTTAGAATGACTAAAATCATAATGTCAAGAAATAATAAGTGTTGGACAGGAGGTGGAGAAAAAGGAACATTTGTATACTGTTGGGGAGAATATAAATTGGTACAACCACTGTGGAAAATAGCATGGAGGTTCCTCAAAAAATTAAACATAGAAATGCCATATGATCCAATAATTCCACTGAGTATTTACACAAAGAAAACAAAAACACTAATTAAAAAAGATATATGCACCCCTATGTTTATTGCAGCATTATTTATAGTAGCCAAGATATGAAAGCAACCTAAGTAAGTGTCCATTGATAGATGAATGAATAAGGAAGATGTGGTATACATAATGCAGCCATAAAAAAAGAATGAGGTTCTGCCATTTATGACAACATAAATGGATCTAAAAGGTGCTATGCTAATTGAAAGAAGTCAGACTGAGAAAGGCAAATGCCATATGATTTCATTCATATATGGAATCTAAAATAAACAAACAAAGAAACAAACAAAAAGAATCAGACCTATAAATACAAAGAATAAACTGATGGTTGCCAGAGGGGAGAGGTGGGGGGTTGGACGAAATGGGTGAAGGGGAGTAGGAGATACAGGCTTTGAGTTATGGAGTAAAGTTGTCATGGGAATAAAAGACACAGCATAGGGAATATAGTCAGTGATATTTTTTTTTAAAGATTTTATGTATTTATTTGACAGAGACACAGAGAGAGAGGGATCACAAGCAGGGGGAGAGGGAGAGGGAGAAGCAGGCTTCCCGCCCAGCGGGGAGCCCGATGCGGGGCTCGATCCTGGGGCCATGACCTGAGCCGAAGGCAAAGTCCTAATGACTGAGCCACCCAGGGGCCCCTATAGTCAGTGATATTGTAATGTGTTAGTTATATGGTGACAGATGGTAGCTACATGTGTGAGCATACTATGACACATAAAGAAGCTAAATCACTAGGTTTTACACCCGAAACTAATGTAACATTGTGTATCAACTATATTCAAAATATTTAAATAAAATAAAATGAGTTAGAAAGTCTCCTTAACCTCCAGAAGAGTTTTTGTAAGTTGATTTTAGTTAACTTCTTCCTCAGGTGTTTGGTAGAACTCAATGATACAGGATTTTGTATCTGGAATTTTGGAGGGAATTATCTTTTACTAAATATATACCATTTAATTGATAAAAAACTATTATATTTCTTTTGAATGTATTTTAAATGTGTTTTTCTTTGAACTGTGCTTATTTCATTTATTATTCATTGTATTTGAAAATGTTTATTCATCATATTCTATAATATTCTGCTTAATGCTAGAAAATTGAATAACGTGATCTTTTTTCTTCCCTGAAATTATTAATTTCTGCTTTTCTCTTTTATTTATTTATTGCATTTGCCACTGGCTTATCAATTTTATTAGTTTCTTTAAAGAACCAAATTTTAGCTTTGTTTAATTGTATTATGTCTCTTTTATAGTTTATTTTCTGCTCTTTTCTTTGTTATTTCATATATTCTAATTCCTTTGATGCCTGAGATCAATACACCAAGGTCATTGGTTTTCAGCTTTTTTTTTTTTAATTTGGTTTAAGGACATATATTTCCCTCTAAACACTTTATTTGGAGCATTACATAAGTTCTGATAGATTACATTCCTTTTTTTTTAAGATTTATTTATTTATTTTAGAGAGGGTGAGTAGAGGGAAGGGCAGAGGGAGAGGGAGAGAGAAAATCCTTGAGCAGACTCCCCACTGAGCATGGAGCCTGACAAGAGCTGGATCCCAGGACCCTGAGATCATGACCTCAGCCAAAATCAAGTAGCCCACTTAACTGACTGAGCCACCCAGGGTATTGCCAGTCATTTTATATGAAAATAAATTAGAAATAAGATGAGACTCCAAATACAGTCAACTTCATCTTGAAAGTATTGCTATGCTATTAGAACAGGAATAGATTAGTTACTTCAATTTGAAATTGAGTTTGGCCAAAGCTGTTTATTCAGTCTTTTGTGGTGGCTAGTCTGTTTCCAGTTTACTCTTACTCTTATTTTGTAGTGTAAGATCATGTGGTGTGTGTGTGTGTGTGTGTGTAAAGTGTTTATCAAGACCTCCATTATGTCCTGGGCTCTGAAGGACATTTTTTTACCCCACCTCCATACTTCCAAGCCTACTAGCTATTCTCATCAGCTTCTTAGCCTCAGTTAGATTAGCTATTCCTTTCTCTGGTCTTAGATCTATCATAATAGCACCACTTAGAAATCAGTAAATGCCGGGGCGCCTGGGTGGCTCAGTTGGTTAAGCGACTGCCTTCGGCTCAGGTCATGATCCTAGAGTCCCTGGATCGAGTCCCGCATCATGGTCCCTGCTCGGCAGGGAGTCTGCTTCTCCCTCTGACCCTCCCCCCTCTCATGTGCTCTCTCTCATTCTCTCTCAAATAAATAAATAAAATCTTAAAAAAAAAAAAGAAATCAGTAAATGCCTTGATTTTAAAAAAGTGCCCTCAACTGTTGTGCTCACTCCAAGTGCTTTCCTTCACTCTAACATGTTAGTCCTTCATGTCCTGACTGACATGGTGGCCCAAAAACTAAAATATTGTCTTCCACTTTTGTGAGATTATGGAAATTTAACCTCTGTTTACCAGATACAGCCACCACTTTCTCTTTGGATTATTAACTTTTCCTTTGGTAGCCACTTTTAAAAACGGCAACTGTCTTATGGGGGAAAGCATGGGATAATTTGGATCTGCTTCATTATTCTTCTCTTTTTGATTCACACCCCTGAAGTTCCAGATATTTTGGTTTACCTCTACTGCCTTCAAAAGAGACGCTTTTTTTATTTCATAGTTATTATCAATAGAGAGTTGATGTACAAAAAGCTAATATGCCGTTATTCCAGCATTTCTCTTATTATTTTAAAATTAATTTTATGCACTGAATTTTATGTGTACAACTTGATTTTTAAAAATAAACTTTAAAACTAAACTTTATATCTACATTGCAGACTTTAACATATTTTATTTTTATATTTATACTTCTCAAAACATAGATAAGAATATGTTGCAAAAAATCACTTATCTTGACTATTGAATTAAATCAAATTTAGTCAATAATAGTGAAGCTGCTATGACAACAGAGACTTTTTAGGGGTAGCTATTTACACTAATTCAAAGTCATCTTTTCTTTCCTTTCCCTTGGCTCTTTCTGCTACATATTTAGAAAAAAAAAACTTTCTACATTTTCTGATAATAAAGAGCAAAATTTGTGTGTCCTCTTTTGGTCAATAGCATAGGTAATTTTGCTCATGGTGCTGTGCAATCTCAGAAGAAACACAAATGAAGAAATAAGGAATTGTTCGTGTAATTTTCTTTTAGTTAGGAGGCATGCTTATTGGTGAACTTTTTCAAAGAATGGTGACAACAGAAAAGGCATGGTGTCCATTTTTGTTATTTTAGTGTCACTGTGACCAGAGGGTATGGTACTATAATAGCAGAAAGTGAAAGTTGATAATAGGGGAAAAGTAATGGTAACATTACAGTACACTAAAGGAATTTTATCAAGCAGAATAAATCTTTGCTTCATACTTATCTAATACTTTGACTTTATTTTTTATTTCACCTCAGACTTTATCTGTTTGGGCAGATTTAACTCCAGAAGGAGTATCCCAGAAGGAATCCACAGAAGCTGAAAAGCAAAAAAAAAAAAAAAAAAAATGTTCTGTGTAGTTCCCACTATCACACCTTTTTTATGATCATGATGCTCTTATTTCTCTAGTTCATAGTGTGTCATTGTGGCTACTTGACAGAACATTTTATTCTTTGGGGAAGGGAAAAATGATGGAGAAGAATTACAGAAATTCTACATGCAATTATAAATGACCTTGAAATACTGATCTGGAACACTATGCAGAATCAATAGCCAGACAAGATTCACTGTAGGTCCAATAAGGTGAAAGGGAACTTTGTGAAGAGAGAGAGATTTGAAAAGGGAAAGGTGACTAGCAGAAGAAGGAGGATGGGCAAGAAGGTTGAACTGAAGTGCTACGGATGTGCTTATGCTAGACTGTTCACACTGCCTTTGAAGCTGAAATTTGATTCCCACAAAATGACAGATGTTGCAGCTTTGGCCAATTAAGGGACAAAAAAAAAACCGTCATAATTTTATGCTCTGCTAGCTCTACAGCAGATACTTGAATACCAGTCAGCTAGTCAAAGATAAACATGAACATGCAGTTTATTGCTAAAAAAAAAAATTAAAGAAGCACTAGCAAGAAGAAATCATACATACATTTGTAAGAATTTATAGATGAAATGTGAGTTACAGGACACATTTCACTCTTTGAAAATTTGAGAGTGCCATCTTTATGTAGTAAATAAAGATGTAATTTTGTTTCCATTTTCAAATGACTGAACTGTTATTTTTAATTGTATCAATTTTATATAATTTAAATTTTTATTTCTATTTTTGCTAAAATTAATTTGAGCTTTTGGAATAGAGATTTTACAATAATGAATACACCTTCTTTCCAGAAAAACAGTGTATATTAAGTATATTCCAGCAAATTTTCCCCCAATTTTTACTAGTGATGAAATATACATAACACAAAATTAATCATCAAAACCATTTTAAGTGTACAATTTAGTGGTCTTAAATACCACAAAATTCTTAATTTTGTGCTACCATCTTTGCTAGCTCCAGAACTCTTTTCATATTTTAAAATTGAAACTCTAGTCATTAAACTATAGTTCCCTATTCCCACCTTCCCCCAGCACCTGGAAACTACAGTTCTACTCTGTCTCTATGATTGTGACTGCTCTTAAACACCTCATATAAATGAAATCATACAATATTTGTTTTATGTGACTGGCTTATTTTACTTAGCATAATGTCCTCAAGAATCATCCATGTAACATGTTAAATTTCCTTCCTCTTTAAGGCTGAATAATATTCCATTGTAGGTATAACTCACATTTTATTTATCCATTTATCTCTCAATGGACAGTTGGGTTTCACATACTTTCACATAGTGTGAATAATCCTGCTGTGAATATAGGTGTAAAAATATCTCTTTGAGATCCAGCTTTCAATTACTTTAGATATATACCCTACAGTGGAAATGCTGGATCATATGATAATTCTGTTTTTAATATTTGGAGGAATCACAATACTGCTTTCCATAGTTGCTATGCCATTTTATATTCTCACCAACAATGTACAAGTGTTCTAACTTCTCCAAAACTTATTTTCTGTTTTCTTTTTTTTATGGTATTCATCCTAATATGTGTGACATGGTATCATATTGTAAAATGATTTCTTTTCTAAAAGATTGACATAGCTCCTTTTCATTTTTATAATTATGCTTTCTTTTGATACTAGCCATTTCCAACCAATAAATTCTATTTCTTCAATGGTTGAAAACATTGAGTGACAGTACAAGATTGTCATTCATTCTTTCTTAGCTCTTTTATTGAATTAATATATGTGTATGCATATATATGTATATTTCATATACTGGATATAAGTGCCTATAGATTCTATGATATTGAAGTTGCATAAACCAAAGCACTGTAAATTGTAAAAGTATTATCAGTAGATGAGTCTAAAATGATCCTTGAACCCTGTGTTGCAGGAAAGAGGGTAAGCATCATAGTCAGTGGCTATCTACAAATTTAAGCTATAATATGTACTTTATCTAAACATGAAGTGAAAAGCAGCATGAATTTGGGTTTAAGATCAAGTGAAAAATTTACCTGAGGGGCATATATGAATAGCATTTTACAAAAGTGACTATTTGGTTTTGAGTTATTTGAAATATTGTCTGTATAACCTCATTCTTTAGGCAATTAATAATCATCCTCAAAATAAAACTGAACATCTTTCTTAAGAGTACACTTTTTAAAAAAAAATTAAATAAACTCACTATTTTCCTCCCCTTCACCACCCCAATAAAAAAAGATTTGACACAGATTTTAAGTGAATTTAATATAGAACTAGATGATTAAACTAAAGTGAAAATTAAATTAAAAAAAAAAACTGTGGTGGGAAAATATTACAAGTATCTAGGCTAATTTTATTGTGATCAAAGATAAATTCATTTTTAAACATCCAGGAAAACAAGTCAGGAGGAAAATCTGAGTTTATTCTCCCATTTGTGTGGTATTCATTCATTCATTCATTCATTCAGCATTGTTTCACATGCTAATCACTGTGATAAGTTTACAACAATATTGAAGTTGTACTTGTATATTCTTCAAAAAGAAACAAGGACAAAATTAGAGGCTTTTAAACAGCTCTTTTTGACTGATATAATTTGGAATAACATATCTTCAAATAAAACATCTTTTTATTTTTCTATATATTCGCATCACAGAATAAGGCTCAAGAATATATATAGAAGTTAAAAAAAAAAATCCAGCACAAAACAAGGTAAAATACACAATGTGTGGCATCCAATAAAAAATTACTAGACATGCAGTGAAATAATACAATCCATTATGAAAAAAATTGATCAATTGAAATTGTCCCAGAAATGACACAGCTGATAAATTAGTAAGAAAATACATTAAAATAACAATTATAACTAGATTTTCTATGTTCAAGAAGATAGGAAAAACATAGAGTAGAGGCATGGAAAATATTTTAAAAAGACTCACATTTAAATTCCAAGTAAAAAAAAACAATGCCTGAGAGGAAAAAAAATACCTTGTAAGGGAATAACAGCATATCAGACAATGCAAAAGAAAAAAATAAGAGTTTAGTGGACTTTACAACATAGCAATTGTAGCTTTCCAAAATTAAACACAGAAAGGAAACAGATAAAAATGAACAGAGCATCAGTATTCTGGGAGATAACTTCAAAGAGCTCAAATATATGTGCCTGGATTCTCCAAAGGCAGGATCAAGGGAGAGAGAAAAATATTTGAAGAAATAATAGTTAAAACTTTTCCAAATATGAGGAAAACTGTAAATTGACAGATCCAAACTCAACAAACTACAAACACCAAAACACGAAGATGACTATATCAAAGGTAAACAAAGCAATATACTTCTATTTAGCCACTAAATTTTGGGATGTTTTGTTATGAAGCAATAGAAAACTGAAATGGCATCCTTGATTTTTTTTTTTTTAAATAATGCATTCCTAAAAATGGCATTATATGGTGCAAATGTATATAAAATGTTTAGGCTTTACTATTTCCAAATTGTCCTTTAAGAAATTTGTTGCAGTTTACTCTCCCACTAAATGCAGAAAAATGTGCTAGTTTTCTTACTCTTTATCCACTTTATTTCATCTTAGGAGTCATTACCATTTGTATTTAAGAGCTCAGCCTCTGGAGTTAGATTGATCAGGTTTAACTTACAACTTTTATGCCCTTGAGAAAGTTAAATAACTTTTATGTGTCTGTTTTCTCATTCATAAAATGAGTTTAGTGTTCTATCCATCACATCAAATGGTTGTTTGGTTACATGGGATTTCAAGAATACAATACTTGGCAGATGGAAAGCCTTAAAATAAAGTCAGATATTATATTAGATAATATATAGATAATGCAAACTTGCAAATTATAATCTGCTGACCCTCTTTTCATTCTGTTTGCTCTTGCCATTTTATTCTTTGCCTGTTTAATACTGTTATTTTAATATAATCAAGAAAAGAAGGGAAAATGGATGCATATGCTAAGGCCCAGGAGCTCTTCTTCTTCTTCTTTTTTTTTTTTTTTTAAAGATTTTGTTCATTTATTTGACAGAGAGAGAGATAGTGAGAGCAGGAACACAAGCAGGAGGAGTTGGAGAGGGAGAAGCAGGCTTCCTGCTGAGCAGGGAGCCCGATGTGGGACTCAATCCCAGGACCCTGGGATCATGACCTGAGCCGAAGGCAGATGCTTAACGACTAAGCCACCCAGACACCCCTCACATTTTCTTTTTTTAAGGTTTTATTCATTTATTTGAGAGAGAGAGCATGCAAGTGAGAAAGCAGCAGAGGGAGAGAGAGAAGCAGACTCCCCACTGAGCAGGGATCTCTATCCCAGGACCCTGAGATCGTGACCTGAGCCGAAGACAGCTGTTTAACCAACGGAGTCACCCAGGCATCCCAGCACCTCACATTTTCATTTTGCACTGGGATTCACAAAATAATATAGCTGGTCCTGCTCCCTATAAATACTGAGTGGCAAGATAGTACATGGGTTGTGGATCCGAACCATCTGGGTTGATTAGTGCCCTCAAATTGTCCTCACTATTAATGTGGTCTTAGGTAAGTTCATCTCTCTGTTACTTCCATTTCTCTCATCTGAAAATTGATGACCATGATGTGGTAAAATTTAAATTTAAATTAATTTAGATATGTAGAACTCCTAGAATAATGTCCAGCACAGAATAGAAATTTAACACATTTTAGATAAAATAATGATACATTAAAGATATCAAACTTTTACTACCATATCTACTTTAATTATTTTGACTTTATATTGACTTTATGGAATTTCTTTTTGTTTTTCTGATGTATCTTTTATCACACTAACTAGTGTATTTCCACCTTATTTTTTTTCTGGTGACATATTCCATCATTCTTAAGTTTAGAAAATCCAGAGCACCTGGGTGGCTCAGTCTATTACATGTCTGCCTTTGGCTCAGGTCATGATCCCAGGGTCCTGGGATGAAGTTTCACGTTGGGCTCCCTGCTCACTGGGGAGCCTGCTTCTCCCTCTCCTCCTTGCTCATGTGCTCTATCTCTCTCACTATCTCTGTCTCTCTCTCAAATAAATAAATAAAAATCTTTAAAAAAAATGTTTAAAAAATCCTCCAGGTTCTAAAAACTGATCAATATTCACCTCTATTTTATTTATATTTTAAAAAATTATTTTTGTTTTATATTTATTTCTAATCTATTTGGTGATTACTTTGATGTAAGATAAGTGATAATGTGTTTTCAGCTTTATTGTTGTATACTTGACAAAATTGTAAGGTATTTAAAGTGTACAATGTGATAATTCAATATATATACACATTGTGAAAGTTTCTCCACATTAACATTAATTAACATATCCCATCACCTTACATATTTTTACATATTTACATATTTGTCTCAGTGAGAATGTTTAAGTTCTACTCTCTAAACTAATTTCAATTATATAATGCAGTGCTCTCAGTTGTAGTCATCATTTTATACATTAGATCGTTAGGTCTTCAGATCTTACTCATCTTATACCTGAAAGTTTATACCTTTTTACCAACATCTTCCTATTTCCTTCACCCCCAGCCCTTCCCCTGGCAACCCCTTTTTTTTTTTTTTTTTTAGCTTCCACATGTAATACCACACAGTACTTGTCTTTGTCTGGCTTGTCTCACTTGGTTGGCATAATGACTTCCAGGTTCATCCATGTTATCACAAGAGATGGGATTTTTTTTTTAAGACTGAATTCGGAGGGGGAGACGAACCATGAGAGACTATGGACTCTGAGAAACAAACTGAGAGTTCTAGAGGGGAGGTGGGTGGGGGGGAGGGGTTAGCTTGGTGATGGGTATTGAGGAGGGCACATATTGAATGGAGCACTGGGTGTTATACACAAATGATGAATCATGGAACACTACATCAAAAACTAATGATGTATGGTGATTAACATAACAATAAAATAAAAATTAAAAAAAATCCCTTTTAAAAAATAAAAATCTTATGTATTATAAAAAAAGACTGAATTCTATTCCAGTTTGTGTATGACATTGTCTTTTTTTATGTTACAATTCCTATAACTCATTTATTTTATAAATGGAAGTTTATATCTTTTGACTCTCTTTACCTATTTCACCCACACCCTACCTCCTAACTGTGGCAACTACCAATCTGTTCTCTGTATCTATGAGTTCCGGTATCTTTTGCTTGTATGTTTGCGTGTTGGCCTGTTTGTTTTCAGATTCCACATATAAGTGAGATTATACAGTATTTGTCTTTCTCTGACTTATTTCACTTAGCACAATGCTTTCAGGGCTCATCCTTGTTGGTGCAAATGACAAGATTTCCTTCTTTTTGACTGAATAATGTCCCATTATTTATATGTATACATATAAAGTAATATAAAAATAATATGTAATAATATATATTATATATCTCACATTTTCTTTACTCATTCACTCATTGATAGTGATTTAGATTGTTTCCATATTTTGGCTATAATAAATGATGTGGAAGTGAACATGGGGGTGCATATATCTTTTCTAGTTAGTATTTTCATTCTCTTCAGATAAATATTAAGAAGTGGATTTGTTGGATCATATGGTAGTTCTATTTTTAATTTTTTGAAGAATCACTATAGTGCTTTCCATAGTGATCACTAGTTTACTCCCACCAACAGTGTACAATTGTTTCCTTTTCTCTATATCCTCACCAGCACTTATTTTGTGTCTTTTTATAATAGCCATTCAAACAGGCGTGAGGTGATCTCTCATTGTGGGTTTTTTTTTTTAAGGTTTTATTTATTTGACAGAGAGAAAGACAGCCAGAGAGGGAACACAAGCAAGGGGAGTGGGAGAGGGAGAAGCAGGCTTCCCGCGGAGCAGGGAGCCTGATGCGGGGCTCGATCCCAGGACCCTGGGATCATGACCGGAGCCGAAGGCAGATGCTTAACTACTGAGTCACCCAGGCGCCCCTCTCATTGTGGTTTTGATGTGCATTTTCCTGTGAAAATGCTAATGTTGATCACCTTTTCATAGACCTATTACCCAGTTTTATGTCTTTGGGAAAAAAAAAAAAAATCTATCCAGGCCTTTTTTTATGGCTGAATAATATTCCATTGTATACTGCATTGCCCATTTTAATTGGATTATTTGTAGGGTTCTGTTTTGTTTTATGCTTTTATTTGTATTTTTTTTTTGTTTTTTGCTATTTTTATGAATTCCTTATATATTTTGAATATTAACCCCTTATTGTATATGTGATTGACAAATATTTTTCTCCCATTCCATGGGTTGCATTTTTGTTTTGTTTTGTTGATGGTGAGATAAGTGATAAGGTTTTGCTATTCTTAAATATAGTAGGACCATATCATATATTTTCTTGTGCTAGAGTAATTAAAGATCTTATATATTGGGGCGCCTGGATGGCTCAGTTGGTTAAGCGACTGCCTTCGGCTCAGGTCATGATCCTGGAGTCCCTGGATCGAGTCCCGCATCGGGCTCCCTGCTCGGCAGGGAGTCTGCTTCTCCCTCTGACCCTCCTCCCTCTCATGCTCTCTGTCTCTCATTCTCTCTGTCTCAAATAAACAAATAAAATCTTTAAAAATAAATAAATAAATAAAGATCTTACATATTTAGAAAACGTGTTAAGTATTCTTCATATGACCATTGTTATACTTGCTCACATAAAAACCAGAGGTAGAACACTGTATCAGTTTTCTACTATTTCCCTTTAAAAAAATACCACAAACTTTGTGGTTTGAAACAACAGAAATTTTTATCTCAGAGTTCTGTGAGTCACAAGTCTGAGTATCATGTGGCTCAGCTGGTTTCTCTGCATAGAGTATTCAAGGCAGAAATTAAGGTATTAGCAGGACTGGATTTCCTTCTGAGGCTTTGGGAAGAATCCATTTCCAGGTTCATTAAGATTAGTGACAGAATTCAATTCCTCATAATTGTAGAATGAGATTCCTGTTTCTTTACTGGCTTTTGGCCAGGAGTCCTTCTCAGGGCATAGAGGCCACTTATATTCTCCAGCTTCTGGCCCTTGTCTGCATCTTCAAAGCCAGCAACTTATCTCAAGGTCTTACCTATATTTTGACCCTCTCTGACTTCTTTTGTCTCATCTCTCCTACCTCTTTTTTCTGCCACATCTTTCTGATTGACTGAGCTGGAAATTCTCTGTTTTTAGGGCTCAAGTGGTTATATTGGATACACCCAGATAATCCTGGATATTCTCCTTATCTTAAAGTCTATAACCTTAATTCTGTATACAAAGTCCCTTTTGCCATGTAACCTAACATATCTACAGGTATGACATGGAGGGGCAAAGATAATAGAAGCCAAAATTCTGTGGACCACAAACATCATACTGTTACCCACTAAACAAGTAACTGTAAACCAAATTAATGAAGATCTACAGGAAACTAAGCCATATCTTGTGATCAAATTTATGCAAAGATAGGACACAATATGAAAGACAGAATAAATAATAGCTTGTTTTGGGGATTACTTTATTTGGTAGCAGTTAGCTAGGGTTTTAGGAGAAGTGTGCTAGCAAAAACTTAAGGATGAACATACTTGCAAAAGCCTGAACCATAGGTATTCTCAGAGAGATCCATATGTTTTGTATAGCAGATGTTCAAGTGCAAAGGTTGATATCTTATAGTGAATTAGGAAATGTTGGACTGTTTTCACACAGAGAGATCATCAACATGACACATGCAGAATTGGAAAGTCCATTATCTTTGCAGATATACCCCATATGTTAAATTTTATCAAATGTGTTAACAAATATTCAAACAATTTTAGGATACTTGAAAGCATTTTCACATTGAATAAGCTAAGCATACAACATTTCAGTGCTATTTCCACAAATATCATTGCTTCTTTGAACTGATTTGAAAATCTTGAAATTGTGATGAAATTATGTCTAACTTTGACTAAATTAGTCACCTAATTAAATTTTAGTAAGATCAATTTAATAGAATACTTTCAGATTTCTAAATGTGTTTTTCTTTCTCCCAAAGAAATGTTTTTAATATCATTTAATAATTTTCTGTTATTTTTATTACTTTTTTCTAGTTATAAAAGTATTACTTTCCAATTGAAGAAAGGTTTAAAATCACAGTTAAAAAAGAAAGATGATATACATCTGTGTGTGTGTATGTGTGTACATGTACGTCTACAATTGAATGGCAACTAACTATTGCTAATATTTCCTTCTTATCATTTTTGACATATATTTTGCTTAGATAATTTTGATCTCATAAAATTTTATATCCTGCTTATTAAAAGCTAACATTATAATGCAAATAAATGTACTTAATTCTTTTAACATTTTAGGGCAACATTCTCCTTTAGAGCATTATCTGATATTTCTCATATTTTCAAAATTTTACCAACCATTATTATTTCTACGTAAAAGCAGTAATAGTCACATTCTATGAAAGGGAGATAATAAAGTTTGTTTTTTCCATTCTCATGGCCAACCAGTAACCAAATTCTGTTACAAGCTGGATTGCATTGTATGGGAGATAGTGAGTTGTGTTTGTTTTGAAAAGTATTCAAAATTGCATGCATGCAGTCATGCCCTTAACAGCGCTTCATTTCTCCAAAACTAGTTCCAATTAACCAAGAACTTGTGTTCTGTCAGCTTCCAGCAATGATGTGTTTGCTTCCAGGGATGTTCTTTATTTCAATTGCCTTTTCTGACTCTGGTCAAAAACCCCAAGTCAGTAATCATCACCATTTTATCCTCAGAGGCTCCTTTTTAAATATCCCTTCTAGTTCCCTCTGACAGGTGTCCTATCCATCCTTTATACATGTGTCCCTTCTAAGACTAACCCACAGAATAACATCTTTGAAGTAATTTTGCTCTAATAACTAATTGTACGCTTTCCTAAGGCAACAGCCTACACATTACCCATGGTCTTCTACCACTCTGCTTGTGTGATGCTACTATTTACTAGCTCCAAGTTATTTTGTTGCTTGAGTCCTGGACAGAATGCCTGCTCAAGTGCTCATTTACCTGAAAACCTTATATTCATATTCTTCTGCACCTGTTTTAACATGTCTTATTTATCTTTACAGTTGTTTTTCTCCTCACCAGTTAACTTCTACTCATTCTTTACATGTTTTTTCTTCAAGTGGTTTCTTTTGAGCTTAGATTCCTGTCCCAGTTATATTTTTTAAGATTTTATTTATTTATTTATATTTTATTTATTTATTTGTCAGAGAGAGAGCCCGAGTAGGGGGAATGGCAGGCATAGGGAGAGGCAGGTCCCCTGCTTAGCAAGGAGTCTGATGTGGGACTCAACCCCAGGACCTTGGGATCATGACCTGAGCCAAAGGCAGACACTAAACCGACTGACCCAATAAATTTGTAAATTTATTAAATTTGAATTTAATTACAACTGGAGCCAGAATTGATACTCTGTACATGCACTACACCCTACCTAAAATAGGAACCAAAATATGTTTAATAAAAGTACATATCATTTTATCCTTAGCAAAAGAGAAAAGTGACCCTTGTTTAAATGTCTGATGAGCCCCAATTTGCTTTCTAATTTGCATAAAGGGTTAAAATGTAAAAATTTTATAATCACATTTCATAGAAAAAAAAAATCAACTCTCAGGGGCTCCTGGGTGGCTCAGTCAGTTAAGCGTCTGCCTTTAGCTCAGGTCATGATCCCAGAGTCCGTCGGGTCCCTGCTCAGTGGGGAACCTGCTTCTCCCTCTCCCTCACCACTCCCCCGTGCCCTGCTTGTACTCGCTCTCTCTCTCAAATAAATAAATAAAATCTTTCAAAAAAATCAACTTTCAATCCCGTAAGACAGCAGTTTGGAGAATGCTGGAACCCAGCGGTAAAAAGGCCCCAGGTCTAAAGCTTGGAGGGAACAGAACTCCTAGGTCTTTCACTCTACTACTTCATATTGAAGAGCTACACTGTCTGTTTTGTGTATAATTTGACATTCCAAATTATATTCTGAAAAAATATATACCAAATAAGCAAAACCCACAGCAGTTTGAAAAAAATTAAAAACTAGTAAGTCAGGCCATAGAGAATAGACTTTGAGCTGTGCAAGAATTCCTTCTGAGAGTAGCCATCCATAGCTGACATGAAGGGATAAAATTAACATCATCAGCAATATGAGCTGGGGGGGGGGGGGGAATCCCCTTCACACTCAGACCAAACAAGAGGACTCCTAAAGCTGAAGAAATAATTACTCTCTGAAAAGCCTCACTAAGAAGGACATTTATTGTCATAGGAATTCTATACTTAAGATTCCTTTTCTCAAGAACCAGCTGCAGGGAAAAGCTGAAAGGCTCTGGTCCTTAGAATCTTGCAATCTAGGGCAATTGACTTTCACATTCTGCATCCTGGCATTCTTACATATAAAACTGAAAAATCAGCTCACAGGATTTAGTAAAGGTTAAAATATGTATTAAATGTTATACATTATTATTAATAGTAGTAGTAAATACTTAACACAAGTTAGGCAATTCATTAACAACATGAACAAAAAATATATTTTGAGCATTTATTCTCAAAAGAGCCACTTTGCTAAATTTGATGGCAGTTACCAAGAAACCTGAGTCATAACCAGGCCATCTAGGTGTATATAGTGAACTTAGGGAAAGAACCAAGAAAACAGACTGGAGACTTATGGAACCAAACAGAAATGTTAACAGGCTAAAATATTTAATCAATGTTCACAGCATTATGAACCAGGGAAAAAAAAATCATTTCCTGCGGATAAATGAGAGGAAAACAGCTCAACTAGAATCACAGAATGTGACAATATTAGGTCTGCCCACCAATTTTGTTTTATTTTTTGTAGGCTGAAAAAAAATATCTGTTTGTTCTCCTTGTTAACCGCCTGTGCATAGATATTGTTGCTATTTTCCCAGTCATAGTACTTTTCATTTTATTTTAAACTTTATAGATTTTGAGATACTTTCAGTGAAATTCTTCTTACTGTAGTCTCACAAGGATCTGAGGAAACAATCAGCAAATACGGTGAAGAATAGGAAGCAGAAGCACAGAAAGTGATTGTGGTTGTGGAAGACCACACAGTACAAGGCAGAACACTAAATACCAAATCTCCAGAATTTAATCTCATGGTATTAGCTGAAGTTGTGGCATTGTCCTTTCCCATGAGCTGCTCATTATTACTCAAGGTTTACAAGCATAAACCCTAAAATCTTGTTGTTTAAATGCTCAACTGACTTCCCAAATCTTACTGATTCTGGAAACAAAATGATGCCCCTTCCTTCAGGATAACGTTTGCTTAATTGACCACAGATAATATATAACTTCGAAACTTCAGAATCCTGGGAGACATGAGACAGTTTCTAGCACATTGTCTAACACACTGTCATTGTTTAAGTTATCTACATATGATGACCTAAGAATTAAAGTTTGAAGTTTAAATAAATGATGCAGAGATACAAGTTAAAAGCAAAGCTGAAACTTGCTTGCAGGCCCCGGACACCCAGTTTAAACTTTTTCAGCTAATCTCCACTCTGCCATATTTTTAGATAGCCAGACTCTCAGATGAAGTCTTCCTATGGAGAGTGAGGGAAGCGACACTTGCATCATCTTTGGATATTTAAAATTGTGCACAGAGCCTGATGTATAATAGCATGGGAGCTCTAGGCAATTGAGAATGCATATAGTGATGGAAAGGCTAGAATGATCTGGAAGAGATATGCTTGGATATGTAGGTTGCTACAGCCAGAGGAGAATACAAAAGGGGACAACATTCATTGGTCAGTGTATTATTCCCTCATTGATTTTCCCAGCCAGTTCCTTTCAGTTCATTGATTTCCATTGCTGATTGAGGCATGCTCATCTGTTGCTTGGAAGTCACTTCATTTCCCCTTTGTTCATTTTTTCTGCCTACTTGGCACTCCTGCATATGTGTGTGTCACTTCCACTAATCTCAGTTGTCTGCTGTCAACAGAGTGATATACTTTTGCCCAATGGGCCATGAGTAGGTGGTTCAGCACCCACTGCATAAAGTTTAGCCAGAGCATACTCACAGATTCAATTGTACCCTGCAATCATTTTGTGGCTTTTTTGTTCCTTTATATCAGATTTAAAGATATGCTATGTGTATGGTCCCAAAGGGCCATAAGCAATACACCCGAAGTCTGGCAGTAGGGAATAATGCCCTGATCTCTCTGAAAACATCTGATAACACAAGGCCAAGAGTCACAAAATAAACACCACCTTAAAGTCACAATTCTCTTGTGCCACACTATCTAGAAGCGCTTCATTTAGCAGCCATGTGAGATCTTATACCTACTGAGAGCTATTCAACAGGGGTAGGAAATAGGTATATTTTCACAGTGATAGAATTTTATATAATCTGTTTGGATAATTTGGATTCCATATACTAGAAAAATGTATTTCAAAATACAGTTAAATATTTCCGTCAAAGTATCAAAGGAGTATGAGTATGTAGATTAGGTCTGTATATAGAAGGTGTACACATTTTAATTCATGGTATACTTTAATCATGGAAACAATCCTTAATAAAATAAAAACAATTAGATAGCGGTATAGTTTTATGTTATGCAAATTCTTAAATGCATTAGGGACAAAACAGGTTGTATTCATTCCCAAGCTAAAATCACAAACATCCGCAAAGACAACAGGAGCTTTTTTAACACCACAGAGCTACTTCCTTTAATGAGATTTTTTTTCAGGTTTGTTTTAACATTGAAGATTACGCCTTTGAATTTTTTATACTACTTGAAGATGTGATTTACTTTGTATTTATATTGAGTAATTGGCCATGCAGGTTTCAGTTTTAAAATTTATTATGCAACATTCAACAAGACTAACAGTATTAAATACTAATCAACTTTTAATAAGAATTATAAATGCTATCTCCTTTCTCAAGACAAGAAAAACAATCACTGCAATCAATCAGATAGTCTAATCAATTTTCAAAATGAAATTAACCATGCATGATGTGTGTGTGGTAGGGGAGAACCTTGAAGAATAGAGTGCTATGCCTTTGCTAAAGGAGATAAGCTCAGTTTTAGAAAATGTTAATAGGATATTTAGTTTCTGCATGATCTAGTCACTCTGATGAGTTTTCAGAGGGTTACTGAGATTTATTCTTATAGTCTTCCTGGGGCGGATTGAAGGGAGATTACAAAGAATCAACAAATATGTGTAAAATGAAAATGTGATATAATGTCTGAAGGTTTTCTCCACTTTAGTTCTTCTACATATTATATCAGAAAGTGACTATCACTTACGCCAGCATTCATCCATGGCAGAATGGTAGAAACCATCAGGAATTTAACACACAAGTATGTTTTATGAAAACAAGGATTCTTATAAGTAAGAAAATGTTTTAAATTGCTGCCCAATTTTTCAGAGTGTTTAAATAAGTGTTTGCAAATAAGGTTTTGTCATATGAAAGTGAATCATCTAATTTATTCAATCAATATGGAATGCAGGACAACTGTGTGCCAAGCAATATGCTGGGCACTGGTAACACCAATAAGAAACAAATTCACAGACCTTAAGAAACTCAAAGTCCATGAGAGACAGTCACAGAAACAAAATGAAAAACAAGTTGCTAAGTGCAATGACTTTGCAAAGGCATTGTAGACACCTGTCTGGTTAAAAAGTTTTGGTCTCTATAAATGTTTCATGAAGAGGTAAGTCTGAGTTGTTAATAAAATAATAATGATAACAATAATGATAATAAAACTAACTTCAATTGAATAATTATTAAATGTTAGTTCTGCATTTTTTTTTTAAGATTTTATTTATTTATTTTGACAGAGAGAGACACAGCAAGAGAGGGAACACAAGCAGGGGGAGTAGGAGAGGGAGAAGCAGGCTTCCCGTGGAGCAGGGAGCCCGATGCGGGGCTCGATCCCAGGATCCTGGGATCATGACCTGAGCCGAAGGCAGACGCTTAACGACTGAGCCACCCAGGCGCCCCAAGTTCTGCATTCTTAATATGTACTATATACTTTTATTGTCACTTAAAATGGGTAGACTTTTTATAATTATAATTACACTCATTTATTTTAAAAATGGGAAATCTGAGATTCATAATTTGAATAACTTGTCCAAAATCATAGAGATAGTAATTGGTGAACCTGGTATAGCAATCGATGCATTTGACCCTAAAGTCACCTAGATATTTAACTGGTTTATCAAGACATATTTAAATGCAAAGTTCAAAAGCCCCCATTTAATTTGGCCTTTTCATAGAAATAGAAGCCTGTGAGAAATACCCTGAGACACCATTTACCATGATTTTCAAATTATTAAACTGGCATCTAACAACATGATGCATATTTTGAATGAGATATTTGCTCATTATTAAAAAATACAAAGACATTTGAATTTGCCATTTGACATTTATGTTGCTACTTCTATCTGCATAACAAATATGCTTTACTGAAGATATCTCCTTTATATAGAATTTTATGTAAAAGCAGTTTTGAATAAGAGAGTAAGCATACTTGACAGCATATCCAGTATTATCTATAAGGATACACACTTGACATGACAATACTTGAACAAGAACAAACAATAATCACTATTACATGACATAAAGATACCTGTTCAAATAGCATCTGGCCTTGTTACTGAAAAGACTCCTCAAAATCACTGAGATGTGCATAACTGAAGTTCAAAAATCCTTTACAATTATTTTCAAATGTTTTCTGGTGCCATTACTATTTAGAACATGCAGCCATATCCATAAGGAATAATTCAGGTAAACCATTATTAAGGAGGGGAGAGAGAATTAACATATGTATATATCATCTCAATCAACCTCAGAATCAGCTTTGACGTTATTATCCCTTCTTTTTCAGAAATGAAGCTTTGGATAGCTGAGGTTAATGAATAAGTCAGAATCCTGATACAGCCAGTTGTCACAGAAACCGGGACCCATATTTAAAACTTAACGGCTCTGAATTCCATGCATTATTTTCCACAACATATTGCCTCCTAAGATCCTTTGATACTAACTAGAACATTTAGAGTTGTTCACAAGATAAAAAAAAAAAATAAATCAGATCTTATATCTGAACCAGTACATGATTTAATATATATACAAAATATACTATACATAAAATGAATATACTATATAAATGCATATATACATAAATATACATACACGTACATGTATATATATGGTTGTGTGTATGTGTTTATAAATACATATTTATATATATGTGTGTGTGTATATAAATATATTTCTCTTTTTTTCTCCATGAACTTGCAATCTCTGCCTCCCATTCTCAGATACCAAGTCTACCAAGGAAAATGTATATGTCTAACAGGTATGTTTTACTGTCCTACTTCCATGCCCATCACCTACGCAGGAGGTACCTGCCGCTTCAGTGGGCAGTTCTATACATAACAGGAATGATTCACTCATAGGTACCTAATTTACTTTTCTCTCTCCTGGTTTATTGTCATTAGGAATGATGCATACTCATATCTCTCCTGTCCTTGTCACTCCTATCTATCTTTAACCATGTCACCTCCATTTATCATACTGTCCTTCAACAAATATGTATAAGCCCTGATGTATACATATGTATCCATGTAGTGAATGAGCCAAGATTATTGTACAACACCAACAAAATCTTCACCATTATATTAGCATTTTAATGGTGGAGAGAAAATAAATAAATAAATAAATAAACAAACCAGTAACTCTTTTAACTTCAAGTGATAAAAAATGCTATGAAAAGAATAAACTGTTTAAAGGTAGAAAATAAATGAGAAGCGGGCTATTTCAGATATGCAGGTCAAAGAAGACCTCTCTGAAAAAGTAATATTTGAACAGAGATTCACATGATGAGGAATAATGAACCTCAAGGAGTTTGTTTTGAGCAATGTTCTATAAATAAGAGCAGTACATGTAAAGTGCCTGAAGCAAAAACAAGCTTGATCCACAAGAATGACAATAATCAAGAAAATCTTTGAAATTTTTCATATTAGAAACTATGTTAATGGCAGTACTGTTAATAAGCTTGGGAAACTAAGGGCAGGGCCAGTTTGGCATTGGTAGGAATTGAATAAATACTTTTGGCTTGGCCTTATTAGATTGGAAATACTTATTAGACATCCAAGTGGAAATATCCAAAAGGAGCTGTGATATATAATTCCAATGCTCAGTGGAAAGATCAGACCTTAAAATATAAACTTAGGAATTATCAGTCTATGGCTAGAATGTGAAACCAAAGGGAAATAATATAAATAACAAAAATATGTGTGTTGAGGAAAATGATTAGGGATACTCTAATCTTTAAAGGTAAAACAAGAGGAAGAATGGTGAAGGGAGACTCAGGAGAACTGTGGGGTAGGAATGCAATTAGGTGAGAATAATATGCTAGAAATCAAGAAAAGGAAGCATCTCAAGAAAGTGGGCAAGGGTAATCATGTCATAAGCAATTAAGAAGTTCAATAATTATAAATATTGCCTATTAGATTTGGCATGAAGGTGGTTGTTAGTGACACTGAGAAGAATAGTTTCACTGAAGTGATAAGAACAAAAGCCTCAATGAAGAAGACAAAACATAAGAAAATAATATTTCAAAAAGAGAAAAATCAATGACACATAAAAAATTATTTAACTTAACTATATTTCACATGTATAAAAGATTGGCCAACTTGAAAAAAAAAGGCTACATTAAAAATGCAAGTAAATGAACTACAGTATTAAAGAGAGAGAACAGTTACAAATATAAGGCATTTTAAATAAATAAAAATATATGGTTGTGAAAACGTAGAGTCTCTCATGCAGTAATAATTAAATTGTAGACTAGTAGACATTTTGAAGAGAAATCTGACCACACTTACAATTTGTATACATGTATATGTATGCATATATATTTGTGTTAGTAAGTTAGTTAACTACTTAGTCAGCTAGTTGGTTAGTTATAAAGACTTTTCTCCCAGTAAACTTCCTGGGCATGTAGCAGGGAAATTATCAAGTAGATTCAAAAAAGAAAGCATATGAAAATACAGTTATCAGTGGTATTTTCATGCATAAAGACAATCTGGAAGATTAGTGAGATCTAGGTGTGTATCACTGGAGAACATGGATAACTAATGTGGTAGGAAAAATACTGTGGAATTCCATGTAACAATTTTAACTAAAACCTGCATGTATAATAGCAACATGGATAATTATTAATACTATAGATAAAAGGAAAGTATGAGAAACAATGTACTCTATAAAACATACCATAAATGTGGACAGAAAACACATGCATAATATACTACATGTTTTATGAGAATTCACACTCAAAAATGAATTTCTCACAATGGTTGCTAAGAGAGGAGAAGGTAAATGGAGAAGAGGGAGTTACATAAGAAATATAAGAGATGGTCTTTATAGGGATCAATGTTGATAGCATGACATAAATTGGATGACAGAATTTTTATTTTATTTTATTTTATTATGTTATGTTAGTCCCCATACAATACATCATTAGTTTTTTTATGTTAATCATGTTACATTACATCATTAGTTTTTTTTTTAAATATTTTATTTATTTATTTGACAGAGAGAGAGACAGCGAGAGAGGGAACACAAGCAGGGGGAGTGGGAGAGGGAGAAGCAGGCTTCCTGCCGAGCAGGGAGCCTGATGCGTGGCTCGATCCCAGGACCCTGAGATCATGACCCGAGCCGAAGGCAGTTGCTCAACCAACTGAGCCACCCAGGCGCCCCTACATCATTAGTTTTTGATGTAGGGTTCCATGATTCATTGTTTTTGAATAACACACAGTGCTCCATGCATACGTGCCCTCCTTAATACCCATCACTGGGCTAACCCATCCCCCCCCCCTTCCCTCTAAAACCCTCAATTTGTTTCTTGGAGTCCATAGTCTTTCAAACTGGGGATAGAATTAACATAACCTCCTGTGTTGGATATCCAAAAAGAGATAAAATGGGAATTTTGCCAAGTGGACTTAGCAGAAATAGTGACTCCTTTAAAAAGGTGTGTTACAAGAAAAGAAACCTACAAATCAATATTTCTTATAAACATAGATGCATAAATCCTTAAATCAGCAAACAAATCCCTCAAACAAAATACAACATCGTATAAAAATAATTATATGCCATGACCAAATAGGATTTCTCGCAGGTATGCTAGGTTGGTTCAATATTTAAAAATCCATTAATGTATTCCATTATATCAATGGGTAAAGAATAAAAATCACATGATCATATCAATAGATGCAGAAAAAGCATTGGAAAAAATTCAACACCCATTCATGATAAAAATACTCAGTAAGCTAAAAATAGAGAGGGAATTCCTCAACTTGATAACTATTTACAAAAATACACAGCTAACATAATGGTGAGAAATTTGAAGTTTTTCCATTAAGAACAGGAGCAAGACAAGGATGTCTCCTCTTAGTACTCCTTTTCAATATTGTACTGGAATTTCTAGCTAATGTAATAAGACAAGAAAAGCAAAAGTTTTGCATGTTGGGAAGGAAGAAATAAAACTGTTCACAGATGACATGGTCATCAATGTAGAAAATCTGAAAGAATGAACAAAAGCTCCTGGGAAATAAATGAATATAGCAAAATTGCAGGATACAAGATTATTTAAAGAAGTCAATTGCTTTCTTATATTCTACTTGATTTTTTTTTTAATTTTATTTTATTATGTTAATCACCATACATTACATCATTAGTTTTTGATGTAGTGTTCCATGATTCACTGTTTGCGTATAACACCCAGTGCTCCATTCAATACATGCCCTCTTTAATACCCATCACCAGGTTAATGCATCCCCCCAAGCCCCTCCCCTCTAGAACCCTCAGGTGTTTCTCAGTGTCCATAGTCTCTCATGGTTCCTCTCCCCCTCCGATTTCCCCCCTTCATTTTTTCCCTTGCTATTATCTTTTTTTTTTTAACAATAAAGAAGGGGCACTTGCAATTAAAAATTCAATGCCATTTACATTAGCACCCCTAAAGATTATATACCTAGATATAAATCCAACAAAACATGTTCCATATCTATGTGAGGAAAACTACAAAACTCTAATGAACAAAATCAATGAAATAAATAAATGGATTTATCCCATGTTCATGGATAGACATATTCAATATTTCAAGATGTCAGTTTTTCACAGTTTGGTCTATAGATTCAATATAATCTCAATCAAAATTCCATCAAATCATTTTCTGAATATCAACAAACTGACTCTAAAGTTTATATGTAGAGGCAAAAGACCCATTTTTCCCAACAAAATAGTGAAGAAGAACAAAGTTCTTCTGACACTACACAACTTCAAGACCTCAAATTCAAAGATATAGTAATCAAGATAGCATGGTGTTTAAGAAAAAATAGACAGTGGTGCCTGGATGGCTCAGTCAGTTAAGCGTCTGCCTTCAGCTCAGGTCATGATCCCAGGGTCCTGGGATTGAGCCCCACATCGGGCTCCCTGCTCGGTGGGGAGCCTGCTTCTCCCTCTCCCACTCCCCCTGCTGTGTTCCCTCTGTCGCTGTGTCTCTTTCTGTCAAATAAATAAATAAAATCTTCAAAAAAATAAGAAAAAATAGACAAATTGATCAATAGAACAGGATAGTGACTGCAGAAATAGACTCTAATACAGTCATCTGATTTTTGACAAAGGAGAAAATGAGGTACAATGGAGCAAAGACATTCTCTTCAACAAATGGTACTGGAACAACTGGATATCCATATGCATTTAAAAAAAAAAAAATCTAGACATAGATCTTATGTCCTTCTCAAAAATAACTCCAGGGCTCCTGGGTGGCTCAGTCGTTGAGCATCTGCCTTCGGCTCAGGTCATGGTCCCAGGGTCCTGGGGTTGAGTCCCGCATGGGGCTCCCTGCTCAGCAGGAAGCCTGCTTCTCCCACTCCCCCTGCTTGTGTTCCCTCTCTCGCTGTGTCTCCCTCTGTCAAATAAAAAAAAAAATCTTAAAAAAAAATAAATAAATAACTCCAAATGGATATAGGCCTAACTGTAAAATGCAAAACTATGAAACTCCTACAAGACAACATAGGAGAAAACTTAAGTGACCTTGGGTCATCTAGATAGAACACCAAAAGCATGATCCATGAAATAAATAACTGAAAGGCTATACTTCAGTAAAATTAAAAACTTGTGCTCTGTGAAAGACAATGTCATGAGAATGAGAAGATTACCCAGAGTGGAAGAAAATATTTGCAAAGGATGTATCTCAAAAAGGCTAATAATCAAAATATACAAAGAACTCTTAACCTGATTAAAAATGAGTCAAAGTCGTTAAGAGACACCTCACCAAAGAAGATATATAGATGGCAAATAAGCATACAAAAAGATACTCCACAGCATATGTCATCACAGAAATGCAAATTAAAACAACAATGAGATACCACTATATACCTCTTAGAATTACCAAAATCCAGAAAACTGGCAATACCAAATGCTGCTGAAGTTGTGGAGCGGAGGAACTCTCCTTCATTGCTGATGGGAATGTAAATTGGTGCAGCCATTTTGGAAGACAGTTTGGTGTTTTTTTACAAACTAAACATATTCTTATCATATGGCCCTATAATCATGTTCCTTGATACTGACCCAAAGGAGTTAAAACCTAATGTCCATGCAAAAATCTGCACACAGATGTTTATAAGCATCTTTATTCATAATTTCTAAAACTTGGAATCAACTAAGATGTCCTTTGGTAAGTGAATGAATAAATTATGTTACATCTATTCAATGGAATATTATTCATCACTAAAAAGAAATGACCCATGAAACCATGAAAACATGGAGGAAATTTAGATACATGTTACTAAGTGAAAAAAGCTGGTTTGAAAAAGCTACATACTGTATGATTCCAACTATATGACACTCTGCAAAAGGCCAAACAATAGAGACAGTTAGAAAGATCAGCAGTTAAGGAAGGTAGAGAGAGATAAATAGGTAGAGTACAGAGAATTTTTAGGGTACTGAAAATACTGTATGTGATACTGTAATGACAGATACATGACATTATACATTTGTCCAAACCCATAGAATGTGCTATACCAAGAGTGAACCATAATGTAAACTATGGATCAGGGGTGATTAATATGTGTCACTATAGGTTCATCAGTTGTAACAAATGTACTGCTCTGGTGGGTGAGTTGATAAAGGAAGAGGATTTGCATGGGGTGATGGAGGGGGTGTATGGGAAAACTTTGCATCTTTCCCACAATTTTGCTGTGATTTTTTTTTTTTAAGATTTTATTTATTTATTTGAGAGAGAGAGAACACCTGAGAGGGGATAGGGTCAGAGGACGAAGCGGACTCTCTGCCGAGCAGGAAGCCTGATGCGGGACTCGATCCAGGGACTCCAGGATCATGACCTGAGCCAAAGGCCACCCACCAACTGAGCCACCCAGGCGCCCTTTGCTGTGAATTTAAAACTACTCTAAAAAATAAAGTTTTGTTTGTCTTGTTTGTTTTGTTTTTTGTTTAGTTGCTATGCACTAAAAAGGAAAAAGAAATGATGAGGTGGATAAAGGCAGTTTGAGGTCAAAAGAGGATGACCATTTTCAGGTGGGAGATTTTTTTGCATATTATAATGTACAGAAAAACACTAAGGGGACAAATGAGAAACTCTGGGGGGGGGGAATGGTGATGCAGGATTGAGGGAGGTTGAGAGCAATGGTAGACTTTGATGAAATAAGTTAAGATTCAGTTTAAAACTGGAGAGACTGGCATAAAATAGGAGTAAGAACATTTCTCCATGGTAATGGAAAGAAAAGCAAAAATTGTAAGCACTGATGCAGATAGGCAAGAGGAAGAATTGGGAGAATGAAATAGTTATCTTCTGTTTGCTTCTATTTTCTTAGTAAAATGAATCAAAGTATAACAAACAGGGAATGAATATTGGAGGACCGAGAGGTGAAAAGAAGATGTGAATTTGAAGAGAAAAAGTGAGAATATGAGAAATGAAATATCCAAGGAAAATTTAGCAGGATTATGTTTTATTCTTTATTGCTTTATATTTTCCTCTGGACACTTTTTGTGCCATTTTAGTATAGAAAAGAAATAGAGAGAAGTTGAATTGCACCAGACTTGGATTCTTCCAGGTGATAAATGTAAAATGCATTCAGCACTTCTACTACTATACCTCTTAGCAGACGTCAACATATGTGACCACAACCCACTTCCTGAAATCTATTCCTTGGCTTTGAATACATTACAGCATTTATTATCAGTTTTCTTTCTAGGTTCCTTCTACTCTAACTAAATATTCAATGTTGGAATTCCTCAGGATGTAGTCCTAGCGTTCTCACTGTAAAGTTTTTTTGTATGCTATATCCACCCCCATAATATCAGGTACTATCTATATAAAATGCTTCCTAGTTTCATACCCAATATTTCTTCTGAGTCCCATACCTCAAACCCAACTGCGTTCCCTGCATCTGCATTTGGCTAGGATCTTCAAACTCAACATATTCAAGAGGATCCTCCTTTTCATCAAAAACTTGCTCTCTCTCTCTCTCTCCATTTTCTGTCTGAATAAATGTTACCATTATCCATCCTCTTACAAAAAAAAATCAGAGGGGCGGGGCAAGATGGCGGAGGAGTAGGAGACCTGGATTCCGTCTCCTCTCAGGAATTCAGCTGGATAGGGATCACACCATTCTGAACACCTACAAACCCAACAGGAGACCGAAGAAAAGAAGAGCAACAACTCTCTCATCAGAAAAGCGATCACTTTCTGGAAGGTAGGACGTGCGGAGAAGTGAATCTGAGGCGATATTCGGGAGGATAGACAGCGGGGGAGGGGCCTCCGTCGGCCGCTTCTGGCAAGTGATGGAGCCGCGGAGCACAAAATCGGAAATTTTAAAAGTCTGCTCCACCGAGGGACGTCACTCTGGTGGCTAAGCGGGGGGTGGAACCCTCCGGGAAGTGGGGTCTCAGGACCCTCGGGGTCACAGAAAGACCGGGGGTGCCTGAGTGTGGCAGAGCTCCCAGGTAACGGAGCAGGGAAGCCGGCTGCAGAGGCGGAGCCCAGGCGCGGGCTCTCAGCTCGGGGTGGCCATAAACCATGATCCGCAGCACAGTCGGGCCACTGCTCCTCCAGCAGGGACCCAACAAGCGGCAGATCCGGGGAGACTCACCTTCCTTCCCCGGGGGGAGGAGCCGCACAGGAGTGCACCGCAGGGATCTGCTGGGTTTGGAGACTCCACACACGGTTGGGTGCCAGAGATAGAAACGCGCAGTCACGGGCCGGGTGAGCATGGAATGCGGCCAGAGACCGGGGAGACGGGAGTGACTGACGGCTTTACTCTGGGGGCTCACTGAGGAGCGGGGCCCCGAGTTCTGGGCTCCTCCGAGGCGGAGACTGGGAGGCCGCCATTTTCACTCTCCGCCTCCAAAGCTGTACGGAAAGCTCGCAGGGAACAAAAGCCCCGGAGAGCAAACCCGAGCAGATTACTTAGCCAGGAGGGGACAAGGGCGGGGCAATTCCGCCTCCGGCAGAGACATTTGGAAACCACGGCAACAGGCCCCTCCCCAGAAGATCAGCGAGAACAGCCAGCCAAGAGCAAGTTTACCGATCAATGAGAACAGCAGAACTCCAGCACGAGGGGAATACTGCACATAGAATCCATGGTTTTTTTACCATGATTCTGTAGTCTTTCAAAGTTAATTTTTTTTTAACTGTCTTTTTTTCTTTTTTTTTCTTTTTTAATTTTTCTTTTTCCCTTTTTCAACCAACATCTTATCAATCCCTTTTTTAAAAAAAAAAATTTTTATTTTTCATTTTTAGAGTCATATTCTATCCCTTCATAGTAGTTACCCGTATTTTTGGCTTATGTATATAAGTTGTTCTCTCTTTAAAATTTTGAGATAGTTTCTTCTAACAGATTAAAATATACCCTAAATCTCTAGTATATGGTGTTTTCTATTCCCCTGCCTGATCACATCCTCTCCCTTTTTTTTTTCTTTTTTCTTTTTTTTTTTTTTTTTTTTTTTTTAAAGATTTTATTTATTTATTTGACAGAGACAGAGACTGCGAGAGCAGGAACACAAGCAGGGGGAGTGGGAGAGGGAGAAGCAGGCTTCCTGCTGAGCCAGGAGCCCGATGTGGGACTCGATCCCAGGACCCTGGGATCATGACCTGAGCCGAAGGCAGTGGCTTAACCAACTGAGCCACCCAGGCGCCCCTCTTTTTTCTTTTTTAAATCCTCTTCTTTCTTTTTTCAAACAACTTATCAATTCCTTTTATAAAATTTTTTATAATTTTCATCTTTACAGTCATATTCCATCCCTTCATCATATCAACCCTTATTTTTGTACATATATAAGTTTTTCTTTCTTTAAAATTTTGGGAGGCACTTTCTTCTAAAAGACCAAATACACCCCAAACCTAGTGTGTGGCACTGATCTGTATAGCAGACTGATCATATTTGATCACATTCTGTTTTTTTGTTGTTGTTTTTGTTGTTTTGTTTGTTTGTTTTTGTTTTTATCTTTTTCTTTTTCTTTTTCTTTTTTTTCTTTCTCTTTTTTCTCTCTTTCCCTTTCTTTTCCCACTGCTTCAGGTCTTTTCTGATTTGTTTAGAGTACATTTTCTGGGGACGTTGTTACTCTGCTAGCATTTTGTTCCCTCATTAATCTATTCCCCTCTGCACAAAATGACAAGACGGAAAAAATCACCTCAACAAAAAGAACAAGAGGTAGTACCGACTGCCAGGGACCTACTCAATACGGACATTAGTACGATGTCAGATCTAGAATTCAGAATCATCACTTTAAAGATACTAGCTGGGCTTGAAAAAAATATGGAAGTTATTAGAGAAACCCTTTCTGGAGAAGTAAAAGAACTAAAATCCAACCAAGTAGAGATCAAAAAGGCTATTAATGAGGTGCAATCAAAAATGGGGGCGCTAACTGCTAGAATAAATGAGGCAGAAGAGAGAATCAGTAATATAGAAGATGAAATGATGGAAAATAAAGAAGCTGAGAAAAAGAGAGATAAACAACTACTGGATCATGAGGGCAGAAGTCGAGAGATAAGCGATACCATAAGACAAAACAACATTAGAATAATTGGGATCCCAGAAGAAGAAGAAAGAGAGAGAGGGGCAGAAGGTATAATGGAGCAAATTATAGCAGAGAACTTCCCTAATTTGGGGAAGGAAACAGGCATGAAAATCCAGGAAGCACAGAGAACCCCTCTCAAAATCAATAAAAATAGGTCAACACCCTGACATCTAATAGTAAAACTTATGAGTCTCATAGACAAAAAGAAAATCCTGAAAGCAGCTCGGGAGAAGAGATCTGTAACCTACAAGGGTAGAAACATTAGATTGGCAACAGACCTATCCACAGAGACCTGGCAGGACAGAAAGGACTGGCAGGATATATTCAGAGCACTAAATGAGAAAAATATGCAGCCAAGAATACTCTATCCAGCTAGGCTGTCATTGAAAATTGAAGGAGAGATACAAAGCTTCCAGGACAAACAAAAACTAAAGGAATTTGCAAACACAAAACCAGCCCTACAAGAAATCTTGAAAGGGGTCCTCTAAGCAAAGAGAGAGCCCAAAAGCAACATAGACCAGAAAGGAACACAGACAATATACAGTAACAGTCACCTTACAGGCAATACAATGGCACTAAATTCCTATCTTTCAATAGTTACCCTGAATGTAAATGGGCTAAATGCCCCAATCAAAAGACACAGGCTATCAGACTGGATTAAAAAACAAGACCCATCGATATGCTGTCTGCAAGAGACTCATTTTAGAACCAAAGACACCCCCAGATTGAAAGTGAGGGGGTGGAAAACCATTTACCATGCTAATGGACACCAAAAGAAAGCTGGGGTGGCAATCCTTCTATCAGACAAATTAGATTTTAAACCAAAGACTGTAATAAGAGATGAGGAAGGACATTATATCCTACTTAAAGGATCTATCCAACAAGAAGATCTAACAATTGTAAATATCTATGCCCCTAACATGGGAGCAGCCAATTATATAAGGCAATTAATAACAAAAGCAAAGAAACACATTGACAACAATACAATAATAGTGGGGGACTTTAACACCCCCCTCACTGAAATGGACAGATTGTCTAAGCAAAAGATCAACAAGGAAATAAAGACTTTAAATGACACACTGGACCAAATGGACTTCACAGACATATTCAGAACATTCCACCCCAAAGCAACGGAATACACATTCTTCTCTAGTGCCCATGGAACATTCTCCAGAATAGATCACATCCTAGGTCATAAATCAGGTCTCAACCGGTACCAAAAGATTGGGATCATTCCCTGCCTATTTTCAGATCACAATGCTTTGAAACTAGAACTGAATCACAAGAGGAAATTCGGAAAGAACTCAAATACATGGAGGCTAAAGAGCATCCTACTGAAGAATGAATGGGTCAACCAGGAAATTAAAGAAGAATTAAAAAAATACATGGAAACCAATGAAAATGAAAACACAACTATTCAAAATCTTTGGGATGCAGCAAAGGCAGTGCTAAGAGGAAAGTATATAGCAATACAAGCCTTTCTCAAGAAACAAGAAAGATCTCAAGTACACAACCTAAGCCTACACCTAAAGGAGCTGGAGAAAGAACAGCAAATAAAGCCTAAACCCAGCAGGAGAAGAGAAATCATAAAGATCAGAGCAGAAATCAATGAAATAGAAACTAAAAGAACAGTAGAACAGATCAACGAAACTAGGAGCTGGTTCTTTGAAAGAATTAACAAGATTGATAAGCCCCTGGCCAGACTTATCAAAAAGAGAAGAGAAATGACCCAAATCAACAAAATCATGAATGAAAGAGGAGAGATCACAACCAACACCAAAGAAATACAAACAATTTTAAGAACATATTATGAGCAACTCTATGCCAGCAAATTAGATAACTGGGAAGAAATGGAGGCATTCCTACAGATGTATCAACTACCAAAACTAAACCAGGATGAAATAGAAAACCTGAACAGACCTATAACCACTAAGGAAATTGAAGCAGTCATCAAACATCTCCCAAAAAACAAAAGCCCAGGGCCAGATGGCTTCCCAGGGGAATTCTACCAAACATTTCAAGAAGAATTAATACCTATTCTTCAGAAACTGTTCCAAAAAATAGAAATGGAAGGAAAACTTCCAAACTCATTTTATGAGGCCAGCATTACCTTGATCCCAAAACCAGACAAAGACCCCATCAAAAAGGAGAATTACAGACCAATATCCCTGATGAACATGGATGCAAAAATTCTCACCAAAATACTAGCCAATAGGATCCAACAGTACATTAAAAGGATCATTCACCACGACCAAGTGGGATTTATCCCTGGGCTGCAAGGTTGGTTCAACATCCGCAAATCAATCAATGTGATACAATACATTAACAAAAGAAAGAACAAGAATCATATGATCCTCTCAATAGATGCAGAAAAAGCTTTTGACAAAGTACAGCATCCTTTCTTGATCAAAAATCTTCAGAGTATAGGCATAGAGGGTACATATCTCAATATCATAAAAGCCATCTATGAAAAACCTACAGCGAATATCATTCTCAATGGGGAAAAACTGAGAGCTTTCCCCCTAAAGTCAGGACGGCGGGAGGGATGTCCACTATCACCACTGCTATTCAACATAGTATTGGAAGTCCTAGCCACAGCAATCAGACAACAAAAAGAAATCAAAGGCATCCAAATTGGCAAAGAAGAAGTCAAACTCTCACTCTTTGCAGATGATATGATACTTTATGTGGAAAACCCCAAAGACTCCGCCCCAAAACTGCTAGAACTCATACAGGAATTCAGTCAAGTGGCAGGATATAAAATCAATGCACAGAAGTCAGTGGCATTCCTATACACCAACAACAAGACAGAAGAAAGAGAAATGAAGGAGTCGATCTCATCTACAGTTGCACCCAAAACTAGAAGATACCTAGGAATAAATCTAACCAAAGAGGCAAAGGATCTGTACTCAGAAAACTATAAAATACTCATGAAAGAAATTGAGGAAGACACAAAGAAATGGAAAAACGTTCCATGCTCATGGATTGGAAGAACAAATATTGTGAAGATGTCAATGCTACCTAGAGCAATCTACACATTCAATGCAATCCCCATTAAAATACCATCCACTTTTTTCAAAGAAATGGAACAAATCATCCTAAAATTTGTATGGAACCAGAAAAGACCCCGCATAGCCAGAGGAATGTTGAAAAAGAAAAGCAAAGTCGGCGGCATCACAATTCCGGACTTCCAGCTCTATTACAAAGCTGTCATCATCAAGACAGCATGGTACTGGCACAAAAACAGACACATAGATCAATGGAACAGAATAGAGAGCTCAGAAATGGACCCTCAACTCTATGGTCAACTCATCTTTGACAAAGCAGGAAAGAATGTCCAATGGAACAAAGACAGTCTCTTCAACAAATGGTGTTGGGAAAATTGGATAGCCACATGCAGAAGAATGAAACTGGACCATTTCCTTACACCCCACACAAAAATAGACTCCAAATGGTTGAAAGACCTCAATGTGAGACAGGAGTCCATCAAAATCCTAAAGGAGAACACAGGCAGCAACCTCTTTGACCTCAGCCGAAGCAACTTCTTCCTAGAAACATCGCCAAAGGCAAGGGAAGCAAGGGCAAAAATGAACTATTGGGACTTCATCAAGATAAAAAGCTTTTGCAAAGCAAAGGAAACAGTCAACAAAACCAAAAGACAACCGACAGAATGGGAGAAGATATTTGCAAATGACATATCAGATAAAGGGCTAGTATCCAAAATCTAGAAAGAACGTATCAAACTCAACACCCAAAGAACAAAGAATCCAATCAAGACATGGGCAGAAGACATGAACAGACATTTTTCCAAAGAAGACATCCAAATGGCAACAGACACATGAAAAAGTGCTCAATATCGCTCGGCATCAGGGAAATCCAAATCAAAACCTCAATGAGATACCACCTCACACCAGTCAGAATGGTTAAAATTAACAAGTCAGGAAATGACAGATGTTGGCGGGGATGCGGAGAAAGGGGAACCCTTCTACACTGTTGGTGGGAATGCAAGCTGGTGCAGCCACTCTGGAAAACTCTATGGAGGTTCCTCAAAAATCAGAAGATAGAGCTACCATATGATCCAGCAATTGCACTACTGGGTATTTACCCCAAAGATACAAAAGTAGGGATCCGAAGGGGTACATGCACCCCGATGTTTATAGCAGCAATGTCCACAATAGCCAAACTGTGGAAAGAGCCAAGATGTCCATCGACAGATGAATGGAGAAAGAAGATGTGGTATATATATATATATATACAATGGAATATTATCCAGCCATCAAAAGGAATGAGATCTTGCCATTTGCAACGACGTGGATGGAACTGGAGGGTATTATGTTGAGTGAAATAAGTCAAACAGAGAAAGACATGTATCATATGATCTCACTGATATGAGGAATTCTTAATTGTAGGAAACAAACTGAGGGTTGCTGGAGTGGGGGGTGGGGTGGGAAGGATGGGGTGACTGGGTGATAGACACTGGGGAGGGTATGTGCTCTGGTAAGCGCTGTGAATTGTGCAAGACTGTTGAATCTCAGATCTGTACCTCTGAAACAAATAATGCAATATATGTTAAGAAAAAAAAAAGAAGAAGAAGAAGGTAGCGGGAGGGGAAGAATGAAGCGGGGGAAATCGGAGGGGTAGACGAACCATGAGGGACGATGGACTCTGAAAAACAAACTGAGGGTTCTAGAGGGGAGGGGGTGGGAGGATGTGTTAGCCTGGTGGTGGGTATTGAGGAGGGTACATTCTGCATGGAGCACTGGGTGTTATGCACAAACAATGAATCATGGAACACTTCATCTAAAACTAATGATGTATTGTATGGGGATTAACATAAGAATAAAAAAATAAATTAAAAAAAAAATCAGAAACCTGGGTACTCATTCTTTCCTGCCTTTATAACCTACCACATCCAATCAATCAAGTCTTGTCTATTCTTCCTTCTCCATAATTCCCTAATCTAGTAGTTTTCATCTTGTCCTGAGCAGTAGAATAGCCTGGGGAGCATTTTAAATATGTATACTTGCCTGAGTCCCATCCTCGGAAATTCTGATTTAATTGGTCTGATGTAGGTCCTAGACGTTGGATTAATAATAATAATTTTAAAACCCAGGAAGTTCTAATTATTGAAAACTGCTCTAATTCATTCACTTCTCTCTATTCCAAATTTTGATAACCTAATACAAACGAATACAGGCTAAAATCATCTCATATTTGAATTATTGCATTAACGTTTTGAGGAATCTCCTTGCTTCTACATTGGTTTGCTTTTATTTTTTTTTTATTGCAGCAGAAGCACTTCTTATTATTTTATTTATTTTTTATTTAATTATTTAGCATATATGTGATCATGTAATGCACATGCTTAATATTTAGTTACCTCCCACTGCACTTGGTTAAGGACTAAAACCTTATACATAGTTTAAAACATTAGGTATAATTTGGATGTTGTCTGATTCCATAGCCTCATGTCTTGCCACAACCCCCTCTGCCATCTCCATTCATTATATTCCAACCACATGATCATTCTTTATTTCTTTGAACATACCGTATATTTTTCCTGTCTTGGGAAAGGACTTGCTCATGCCAGTCTTTCAAACTGGGTCACTGACACCCTCTTCCCCCACAATGAGTACTTGCCTAGCTAATTGCCTAGACAAAGTCATACCTCCTGTCTTACATCCGCTTAGTACCCTTCTATGGCCTGCATACTGTACACTGCTCATCACACAGAATGTATATGTATTGTGGATAATATTATTTGCAAAAACTTATTGAGCACTTACAATGTGCCAAGCATTATGGTAAGTGTTTCACAAACACAATCTCTTACAAACCATGAAATAATGCTCTAAAGGAGATACTATCAATATTCCCATTTTAAATATGAATAAACTGAGGTACAAACAGATTAAACACCTTACCTAAGATTAGACAGCTGGCAGGTGGTAGGGATCAAATTTGAATTCAGGACATTTGACTTCAGAGCACACCCTCATAACCCCTAAACATAGGTACACAATTATACCTTTATTTTATTTTATTTGTTAATTAACCACCTTATTGACATATGATTGACATGCAAAAAACTGCACATATATAATGTATAAAATTTGATAGTCTGGACATGTGCATACATGGTGAAACCACCACCACAACCAAGGTAATAAACATAACTTTTACCTCCAAAAGTTTTCTCATACTCCTTTGTTGAGTGTATGTGGTAAGAACATTTAACATAAGATCTACACTTTTTTTTTAAGATTTTTTTATTTATTTGACAGAGAGAGAGAGACATAGTGAGAGAGAGAACACAAGCAGGGGGAGTGGGAGAGGGAGAAGCAGGCTTCCCACAGAGCAAGGAGCCCGATGCGGGGCTCGATCCCAGGACCCCGGGATCATGACCTGAGCTGAAGGCAGACACTTTTTTTTTTAATGATACGGCGACCACCGAGATCTACACTTGTAACAGAATTATTAAGTCCACAGCTCGATGTTGTTAACTGTAGGCCATATGATGTACAGCAGATCTATAGAGCTTATTCATCATGCATAACTACACATTTATACCCATTGAACAACTCCCTACTTACGCCTTTCCCCAACCCTGGGCAACCACCATTCAATTCTCTGCTTTTATGAGTTTGAGTATTTTAGATACCTCATGTAAACGTAATCATTGAATATTTGCCCTTATGTGACTGGCTTATTTCACTCCACATAACGTTTTCAGAGTTCATCCATGTTGTCACATATTGCAAGATTTCCTTCTTTTTTAAGGCTGAATAACATTCTATTGTGTGTATGTGCCCCATTTTCTTTATCCATTCATCTTTTGATGGAAATTTAGGTCTTCTCCATATCTTAGCCATTGTGAATAAGCATATAATGAACACAGAAGTGTGGATATCTCTTCAAGTTACTGATTTCAGATCTTTTGGGTACATACCCAGAAATAGAATTGCTGGATCATAATCTTGTAGTTATATTTTCAATATTTTGAGGAATAGCCATACTGTTTTTCATAATGAATGTACCAACTTACATGCCCAAACAAGTGTACAAGGGTTCTAACTTCTCCTTATTATTGCTAACACTTATCTTCTTTTTTTTATTTTTTATTTATTTATTTATTTATTTATTCATTCATTTATTATTATGTTATGTTAATCACCATACATTACATCTTTAGTTTTTGATGTAGTGTTCCATGATTCATTGTTTGCGTATAACACCAAGTGCTATTGTTAGGGAAATACAAAGCAAACTACACTAAGATATCACCTAACAGTTGTTAGAGTGGCTATTATAAAAAAAAACAACAACACTGTGTTCAGTGTAGTTTGCTTTGCATTTCCCTAACAATTAGTGATATTGAACATCATTTTGTATACCAGCTCACCATTTGCATGTCTTCTTGAAGAAACATCTATTCAAGTCCCTAGCCCATTTTTGAATTGTGTTGAGTTTGTTTCTGTTTGTTTGTTTTGTTATTGAGTTGTAGGAGTTCCTCATATATCTTGGATATTAACCGCACATCAGGTATATGGTCCACAAATATTTGCTCCCTTTCTATAAGTTGCTTTTTTATTATGTTGCTTTTCTGTGCAGAAGCTTTTCAGTTTGATGTAGTCCCACTTGTCTATTTTTGCTTTTGTTCCCCGTGCTTTTGGTTTCATAGCCAAGAAATCTTTGCCAAACAAAACACAAAATTAATGGTATGACTTTGGAATTATATTAAATCTTGCTAGTTTTCATACAGATTTGATATTCTAATTAGTAAAATCAAAAATAAAGGCTAATAACTCTTTTTTCTTATTAATAAATAACAAAAACATACTTAAATGGTAATATTGGGCCATAGAACAAATTTCATAGACCAAAGAAATATCAGCAATAATTCTAGATAAATACAGCTTACTGGTATCCTTTGAACTCTATGTTTACCATAATTACCAAGAAAAACAAAGCATTGAATATCAAGATTATACAGTTGTCGTTACTGTCTCTTATCAAGTCATTACAGCTCCAAAGTACAATCAGCATTTGCGCAACAGTAGGTCAGCACAAGAAAGTCTATAGTTACAATGCAGATGTTAGTTTGTACTCTTTCCAGATTCAGTTTAAACAAAAACTTGTAGATAGATGACTATATGACCACCCACCAACAGCAACCAACCAACACTTGGCCACTTACTATGAGCCAGGCGGTGTGCTAAGTGTCTTGAATGGTTTATTTCATTTAATAAAACAGCCTTGAAGTAGATACCATTATAATCCACATCTTACATCTGTGGATAGCAAGTCTTACAGATGGTGAGTAATGTATTCAAAATCACACAACTCATAACTGGCAGAGCCAGAGCCAGAAACACAGAGATGCTGACTTAAAATATAATGCTTATGAGAGACGATGGACTCTGAGAAACAAACTGAGGGATCTAGAGGGGAGGGGGGCAGGGGGATGGGTTAGCCTGGTGATGGGTATTGAGGAGGGCACATATTGAATGGAGCACTGGGTATTGTGCACAAACAATGAATCATGGAACACTACATCAAAAACTAATGATGTAATGTATGGTGATTAACATAACATAATAAAATTTAAATATATATATAATGCTTATGTTTACCCTGGCAAGCACACTTCTATAGATGCTAGTTCTGGATGGTTTCGTGAACCAGATGGGAAAAGATAAGATATGCTGGACATATCAAGAGTGTAGGGAACTCATAAACACCTGAAGGTGTATGGTAAGACAGTAAAAAATTTTCAGAATAGGGCGCCTGGGTGGCTCAGTTGGTTAAGCGACTGCCTTCGGCTCAGATCATGATCCTGGAGTCCCTGGATTGAGTCCCGCATTGGGCTCCCTGCTCTGCAGAGAGTCTGCTTCTCCCCTGACCCTCCTGACCCTCCCCCCTCTCATGTGCTCTCTCTCTCAGTCTCTCCCTCTCAAATAAATAAATAAAATCTTTAAAAAAAATTTTCAGAATAAAGATTAAGAGTATGGAAGTTGGCTAGAAACCTGTTTCCTGCAGAGCTTAAAAGTAGACCTAAATTCAACTGACATTTTCATATGCTCTCTTGCAGAGTTATGTTTTATGCATATATTCTTTCTCTGCAAGAAATATCTGGCCTAATTAAGGGCAGGGGTCATTTGTTCCCCTTTGCATCCTACCACATAGCTCCTTGATTTGCACTCTTGCTACAGGAGGTTACAGAAATTAGTTCATGCCATGCTCTACCTAGAGAGTCCATGAGACAAAATGAATGTCAGGTACTTATGCTTTACCGGCCTCAGAATCATGGCAGAATTCAAGGAATAATGGTACAGGCAATTTTCATCCATACAAAATACATCTTCATGTTTTTAATCAAAATCTAAGTGAACAGACCTGTACTGATCTCGATGTCTTATGATCAAGGGTTCCAGAAAATGCAGCTTTGAAATTCCCAATTGATTTTTTTAAAGGTGTCCTGGTTTTTCTTAGTTTGCCTGCACCTGCAACTCACATAATGAATTTTGTTTTCATGACTGAATTTGCTATTTCCCTTCTTCACACAATGAAGCACAGAAGGTTGATAAGGATTAATGAGGTATTTTCAAAGTAGCTTTATGTATTTTATAGAATAAATAGTATGAGAAGCAGGATGTCGGTAACAAATAGACACATACAAGGGTCTTGTGATTCTTTTGAAATTTTCAAAGTTTATTTGATCAACTCACCTAAATGTGCATTAATTTTAGTCACCTTTAATTATTTTAAAATTTGAATGGGTAAAAATAATGACACTGTTTAATATGTGTTAAGAAAGGCATTTCTATGTACTAATGATAAAAGCACATTATTATTGAAGCCACATCCCCCCTTGTTTCCTGTAGTACCTGCTTTTCCAAAGATGCCTCAAATCATTATTCAACCATTCAGGTGACTGTTCTGACAATGTAATGATTTACACCTACGCATTGTTCTGTCATCACTATCAAAATGGAAACCAACTCTCTTGAGATAGATAAGTATGTGAGCAGGATTATGATTAAGTTTCAGCCACATAAAGCTGCATTGACATAGTTAAATACTTTTTAATATATTCTTACCAAAAATAATACCTAAGAACCCAATAGAGCTTAATAGGGAGAAAAAAAAAAAAAAAACTTTACATGGTAATAGATTCAACTGCCATGAAACTACTATTTAAAAATTCTATGCCTTCTTCATATGTCAATATTATTTCTTTTGGTCAGCTAGCTTGTTCATGTTTTCACAGAATTAATTTGTTACTGGTTTAGACTTCCTTCCCTCAAGCAGGAAATGTACCTGCTGTTACAATATTTTTATGAAAATTTGCGCCCAGTATGTAATTAACCTGAAGAAAATTTTAAGGAGCAGTTTTTAAGCAACATTTTTCAAGGGAAGAACTATTACACATTTTAATATCTCTTCTCAACCCATTCAGAACATGGGCAAAATAATCACCCACTTTGGTTCACAAGCATTTGCATTCAGGACAGGAACTTCACCCAAGACATTGGTTTTCAAACACATTTCCAATTCTTATTTAGTAGAAGGAACAAAAGACCCCATACCATATTAGGAATAAATTAGTCTCCTGTTAAACTGGCTGCTAAACAAGGAGCTACAATCCTATTAAAATCCAATTAAACATGCATCACATTTGATAGATATAATTAGAACAACTGTAGAGGGTAAATGCCTCTAAGCACTGTAGCCGGAAAAACTGTAGATCAGTGTCAAAAGGGAAAATAATAGACAATATGCTGGGATTAGTTTCTGCAATGATACCTTCTTTATTGTTGGAATTTTATTTATTACCTTTTAGCTATTTTTAATAGTTTCTCTATTTCTCTTACCAGGAAATGATTGCTTTGCTTTCATGTTTGCTTCCACTAATAAGGATATTTTACCTGTTTCCATGGGTTAAATCAGACAGTGTTATAAAAAAATAGTAAGTCTTACAAAATACTCTAAAACTTGAAACATTTAAAAATGTTTTTAAAACATCTTTTAGGTTCTTAAATGTTCTCATTGCATCATATACAACTTAGGTATGGGTCTTTCTACAATTGTCTTACTCACAAGATGTAATCACTAGGAAATGCTGACCTAGACATTGTAACAATTAGGAGGATATGCAGTCATTTGTTGCCCTGAACACTCATCTATTTTCCCATAGTAGCTGTTGACAGTCTTTTTGCTGAATCCTTCCCACTGGTTCTTAGCAATAATTTGTACTCCTTGTATCCTATTTTTGCTTATCAAAATGTAGAGGAATGTTTTTAGACTTTTCATATGGCTATAAACCAAAGCTCCTTTTATGTTGGGGTTAAAAGGGAATATTCTAAGCAGAGCCATGACCACTGCACAATATATTTTTGTAAAGTATGACAAAATGTAACCATGGAGAATATGTTAAACATCAGTATGCTTGCACTGACTTGGTAATGTTAAAATTTAATATTCAGATAATAAATATACTATGAGACATTTAAGGACAAATCAAGGAGGATGAGGGCACCTGGGTGGCTCAGTTGGTTAAGCGACTGCCTTTGGCTCAGGTCATGATCCTGGAGTCCCTGGATCGAGTCCCGCATCGGGGTCCCTGCTCGGCGGGGAGTCTGCTTCTCCCTCTGACCCTCCCCCCTCTCATGTGCTCTCTCTCATTCTCTCTCACACAAATAAATAAAATCTTTAAAAAAATAAAAAATAAAAAATAAAATGTGCATTGCTTTAAAAAAAAATCAAGGAGGATGATATTTGACCATTTTTATGCGTTGCTTTCACTTATTAAATATCAGCTTATTTTTATCTATTAGGATTTATAATGCCAAAATATTCAATTTCTCTTAAACTTCCTTGTAATTGTGGTCCCCAATTCAAGGCTATGAATAGTTAAATCTTGACCCAATTAACAGCTCCTAGCCTGCATATCAATTCATTGACACATCAGATGGGGGAAAAAATGGACATAAAGAAATTGGGAACTTGAGAGTCTAGAATTCCTCTTTCTCTTTAAATCTTTTATTTCTGTTTCTCCACGATTGGTTTCCTTTTCTCTTACTGAATACATTATTAACTAAGCAAAAAAAGAGCCAAAGCTAGTTTTCAAGATACTCAAGAATAGCTAACCAGAGGAAAAGAAGTTTTCCTATCAACACCCTGTAGTGAAGCTCATGGGAAAGAACTCACATTGGCCCACTTTAGCCCAAGTACACAGTCATTGTGACCATGATTGACTCATGCTCATTCATAACCAAGAAGGAGGATTCCATTAAGGCAGCTGGGTTGGGCACAGGGATGTGTGTGCAAGGTAGACAGGAATAGTAGTTACAGCATGTCTATTCCATGAAGCTGCTGCCAGACAATCTTTGAGACTTCACTGCCTTCAGAGACTCTGGGCATTGTTATGGCCACAGGCAGCTTAAGGGCTTCTTGCAAACCTGCAAACATTTCTCTGATTCCTCAAGTGAGGGGAGGTAGAAAAAAAGTTAACCTGTTTTCCTTGGATTTCTGCCTCTTTCAATGATATTTTCCCCTCTCTCCATAGAGTACTTTATTCTATACTATTTTGTCATCTAATTGTACCTCTGTTCTTCAAACTTCCTCTATATATCTATAATGAAACCTTTTCACATCAGTATTAATAAATGAACAATTATATTTCCTTACAATTTCACTTGAAAAATGTTAACCAAAGTGACAAATTCACTTGTATGAAATAGTTAAGGTCAAGATATGTCCATATTAGGCTTTCTTTACATAATTTTCCTCCAAGATCTCCTGTACATAAAAGAATTTCTTGAGTCTTTGGATTCCAACAAAGAATAAGCTCCTATGGTAGAGCCATGTCAAAATATTTGGAGCTTAAGAAATTTTAATGTACAATGTGAAATTTGAGGGACTATCAAATTATTTATGTTTATTAAATATTTAATAGAATAATTATGTAGACATATACTCGAAAGTAATAATTCATTTTGAGCTAACTTGTTTTTAAGAAATACTTTTTTTTTTTTTTTTCAAAATACCTTAAAGGCTCTGTTGACCCTATA
>NC_058415.1:36330150-36419379 GCF_002201575.2 Neomonachus schauinslandi | reverse complement strand
TTAAAGGCTCTGTTGACCCTATAGCTGGTCTATTGCTTATAAATTCTTATAAATAAATAGACAACATGATAAACAGTTTTCTGCTAAACTTTCTCTAGTGGCTTCCCATGTTTCTCAGAATAAAATCTGGACACATTCCTACAGCCTGTAAGACTTTCATGATCCACATACAGCAAGCTAAACATGCTCCAAATTCCAACCTTTTTGCTTTTATATTTCCTCTTGAGAGATTACTCTTCTCCCAATGTTCACATGGGTTACTGTGTCACTTAATAGATGTCTTTGTGCAAATGCCACTTTCTCAGTGAAACTTTCCCTATCCATTCTATCTAAAATAATGTCGTCTCACACAATATACTCTATTCTCTTTCCCAGATTCTTTTTCTTCATCTTCTTTACCAATCCTTGCAGCTACATACTTATGTGTTTGGTTTTTGTCTTTCCTACTAAAATGCAAACTCCATTAGGTCAGAGAATTGTTGTTGTTGTTGTTTATGTCAACATCCCTAGTGCCCAGAGCATGCCCAGCATGAGAAAGTCTACTCTGGAAGCAAATCTTTACTAAATTTATTTAGTTTCCTACCTTTTCTAATTTTTGTATTCTGAAAAGTTTCTTTTCTTTCTTTTTTTTTTTTTAAAGATTTTATCTATTTGACAGAGAGGGAGATAGCGAGAGCAGGAACAGAAGCAGGGGGAGTGGGAGAGGGAGAAGCAGGCTTCCCGTGGAGCAGGGAGCCCGATGTGGGACTCGATCCCAGGACCCTGGGACCACGACCTGAGCCGAAGGCAGACGCTTAACGACTGAGCCACCCAGGCGCCCTCTTTTCTTTCTTAATACCAAGAAGTAAAAGAATGATTTGACTCAATTATAGATCATAAAATAAGTCCAGTATTGCTAATTCATATATATTCTCATGGAAACAATATCATTCATCACAAAAAGGAAAATTAATAGAGTGATCTTAGACATTGTTATAAGGGCTTAAGTTACTGTAAATTGAATAGGGTTAGAAACTTTCCAGTATAGTCTGTTAGAAATAACAAAAAAGGTTAATAGCACAGAAATATTTTTCATCAATATTTTAAATAGCTCCATTCCATTATGTAACTATTATTCCTGAAATTTGTGGTAACTATGGTACTCTATAAATAGGACGGATGCCAGAAGGATAAAAATAAAAAATAAAAAGTCAGTTTGCATCTATAACTGCTAAGTTTCATCATCGTTGTAAATTCAACCATCATAAAATTATTTATCATGTGAATCAGTTCTTCTAATAAACAATGGGCTACTTATTAAATAAAACATATAATAGCTATTCTGGCATAGAAACTTTAAAGTTCTTTCTCAAAATGTTTTAAATACCATATCTCAGGGATAATTAAACACAATGAAAGAGGTCTAGCCATTGTGGGGACAAAAACTTCATTTACCTGAGGTTTAAACCAGTTAGCTGGCTTAATGACCTTTGTAATTTATTTTTTCTTTTTAAAAATCTTATTTATTTATTTGACAGAGAGAGTGAGAGAGCACAAACAAGGAGAACAGCAGAGGCAGAGGGAGAAGCAGGCTCCCCGCTGAGCAGGGAGCCTGATGCCAGCTCGATCCCAGGACCCTGGGATCATGACCTGAGCTGAAGGCAGATGCTTAACCCACTGAGCCATCCAGGCATCCCGACTTTTGTTGTTGTTGTTGTTTTTTTTTTTTTTAAATATCTAGCATTCTTTTTTTTTTTAAGATTTTATTTATTTGAGAGAGAGAATGAGAGAGAGAGAGAGAGCATGAGAGGGGGAGGGTCAGAAGGAGAAGCAGACTCCCCGCTGAGCAGGGAGCCCAATGTGGGACCCGATCCTGGGACTCCAGGATCATGACCTGAGCCGAAGGCAGTCGCTTAACCAACTGAGCCACCCAGTTGCCCAAGGCACCCCGACTTTTGTAATTTCTTAATAGAGGACAAACTTCTTAATTAATACATCTTCTTTATCTTATACTTAAGTTCATATTTGTATTCAAAAATCAAAGTTGTTAAAATAATTCATATATTCATATTTATTCTCTTTGAAATGTGAGAATGAAGATAATTTTTCCAAAGTTATAAAAATATTTTATATCCAGAAACTCATTTACATTATTTACTTTCATGTGAAATAACTTTTATTATATGTGGTACCTATAAAATCTACTAGATTTTTTCCCCAGAACAATGAATTTTTTAATTAAAGTAAATTTAAAGAAATATTGGAATATTAAATATTGGAATTATAATAAAAATATGGACTATAATTATGTTTCTGGTATTACAATTATTTCAAATGAAAATTAACATAATAATAATATGAAAATATCCTTTATCTATTTTAATACCATCAATATAATAATAACTACAACTTCAAAATATGACTATATGTAGAATTTCCTTTCAGTGAATTGATTTACACCCTCATCTATATTTTCCCCATAGGAATTATGAAGAACGTTAACTGTTCAACAGAGAAAACTAAAATATAAATGTATAATTCCAATTAGTGTTTATCCCTTTCTTTCAGTAACATTCCAATGATGCAGTGAAGGGGGAAAAATTAGTTGAAAACCTGCAGGGAAGTCCTTTCATCAGTCATGTTCAAGTGTTTCACAAGCTAAATTTAATCCAAGATTAAACTTCTAATTGCTCTAAGCACATATAGCAATATTATAATTGACTATAATTATATCTGTAAGGCAAAAGAGCAAATAAGTATAAATATGTAAATGTTAATATGCTTACAATTAAACACAAAGATCAGGAAAAGAAAAGATACACCATAAGCAAATGCTGGTGCTCACTGCTCTCAGCCCCAAAAAGTTACACATCTTGAAACTGATTTACTTTTGTAATTTATTATCTATTTCTTCTCACATGTCATTTCTCTAATTTTCCTCTTTCATGGATAAAGTCAGAGGGAAATCTTATAATTTTAGTAACCACTTGTAAAGAAGCAAAACTGTGGTGGTTGTTCTGGAATGTAAGTATTCTAACTGTAACATACAGGCTGAAGGGCAGGCTGCCTTAAACTTGTGAAAAGGATGTCATTGTAGGGTAAAGTGGAAAATACATCTGTAATAAAGACTCTGACTTCATTTTTGATGTTTGACTGCTGACAGCTTTTAAGCCTTACCCTTTACACTTACTCTTTTACCCCACAGCTGGGCAGGCCCCAGTACTCTCTCATTTGCCACCACTGGGAAGTTCAAACCCATGGGCAGGAATGGTCACACTCTCAACCACAATAAAAACCCTAAGCCAGTCTCCTTTCCTTGCCCTCTCAAGTCATTTTCAGAAATGCTGAGGACCACCCTACTCTCCTTGGAAAATCTCATTATGTGAATAATGAACCTTTTCATAACCCTCTCCATGTATGTGTGGCATCATCAGGTTTAACATCCAAAACAAATTTTGGGTAGGGGTCCATCTTGCTTCTGCAGCCTATCGTTAAAAATATTTCTTTTCTTTGTGTAAGTGGTTCTTCATTTGGATGTTCTCTTTTTTTGTTTTCTCTAGGTGACTAATTCTCAATATCTAGGTTTTCTCTGAATGGTTTGTATACTACAGATATAACAAGATTGATCTCAACTAACAGTCACACACACAGTCCCAGTTTAATGAGGGTAGATATGCTCTGGAGCATAACTTAAAGTTTTTTATTCACTTGTGATATGTAGATGAGCAAAATATGTTCATCTTGGAATATAAATAAGTATTGCCCTATTAAAGTACACAATTTTTAAGTCTGCCCACTCTTGTGCATTCCCGTAAACACTTTTTATAATCACTTTCTGTGATTGTAAATGCTTTCATTCTGTTCCCTAAGTGGAACCATTTCCATAAGGATTTTACATGTCTTATGAGGCACTCAAGGCCTAAGTAGATGCACTTTGAAATTGGAAAATGAGTAAAAAAAATATTTAATAGAAATGAATTGGTAAAGTTTGGAATTTCAGTGACACTAGTACTTGGACAGGACATATTTTTGAGTTTGGTCACACAGTCAATGACTTAATCTAACAACATTCCATACCAGCAAACTTACGTGAATATATATTTCTTTGTTTTGCAGGGAATGATGAAAAGATGTACAATAATCATTAACATAACATTCCTGGTTGTATAAGTATTTGATTAAAAATTTCCTTATTTGATTTTAAGTTACCCGAATAAAGGAAGCATGTAGCATGCAAGTAATAAGGGCTCATTGTATAAATGGTAGTTGTTACAAATTATGATGCAGTGCTCCTTATGGAAAGCTAGGACAGAATTGAGCATGGACTTAGAAGAAATTCAGACCTAGATGACAATCTTTACTGACTAGTTATGAAATGCAGATAAACTACTGTTACTCTCTGATTTTCGTTACCTGTAAAATGAAATAATAACATTGAATTCCCATGGCTGTTGAAAGAATTAATACACTTGAAACAGAATCTATAATAATTGTTACTGTTTCTATGTTTGCCCTTATTTTACTCATTGGAAATAACTTATATGCATTTTCATCTCTCAAAACTAAAAACTTCTTGTGGACAAACATTATTGTCATTTTATTTCTAGCAAAACCTTTTTCTAGGAATATCTCAGGCAAACAACAAATGTGTGATGCCTTAATTTTTTATGTTATTGATTTCTTTTTTTTGTTTTAATTTTTTTTATTATGTTATGTTAATCACAATACATCATTAGTTTTTGATGTAGTGTTCCATGATTCATTGTTTGCATATAACAAACAGTGCTCCATGCAGAACATGCCCTCTTTAATACCCATCACCAGGCTAACCCATCCTCCCACCCCACACCCCCTAGAACCCTCAGTTTGTTTTTCAGAGTCCATCATCTCTCATGGTTGATCTCTTCCTCCCTTTCCCCCCCTTCATTCTTCCCCTCCACTGTTTTCTTCTTCTTCCTTTTTTGTTAACATATAATGTATTCTTTGTTTCAGAGGTACAGATCTGTGATACAAAAGTCTTGCACAATTCACAGTGCTCACCATAGCACATACCCTCCCCAATGTCTATCACCCAGCCACCCCATCCCTCCCACACCCCACCACTCCAGCAAACCTCAGTTTGTTTCCTGAGATTAAGAATTCCTCATTATCAGTGAGAGCATATGATACATGTCTTTCTCTGATTGACTTATTTCGCTAGCATCACACTCTCCAGTTCCATCCATGTCATTGCAAATGGCAAGATCTCATTCCTTTTGATGGCTGCATAATATTCCATTGTAGATATATACCACTTCTTTTTTATCCATTCATCTGTCGATGGACATCTTGGCTCTATCCATAGTTTGGCTATTGTGGACATTGCTGCTATAAACAATGGGGTGCAAGTACCCCATCAGATCCCTACATTTGTATCTTTGGGGTAAATACCCATTAGTGCAATTGCTGGATTGTATGGTAGCTCTGTCTTCAACTTTTTGAGGAACCTCCATACTGTTTTCCAGAGTGGCTGCACCAGCTTGCATTCCCACCAACAGTGTAGGAGGGTTCCCTTTTTCCACATCCCTGCCAACATCTGTCATTTCCTGACTTGTTAATTTTACCTATTCTGACTGGTGTGAGGTGGTATCTCATTGAGGTTTGATTTGGATTTCCCTGATGCCAAGCGATATTGAGCACTTTTTCATGTGTCTGTTGGCCATTTGGATGTCTTCTTTGGAAAAATGTCTGTTCATGTCTTCTGCCCATTTCTTGGTTAGATCATTTGTTCCTTGGGATCATTTGATTTTGGATACTAACCCTTTATCTGATATGTCATTTGCAAATATCTCCTCCCATTCTGTTGGTTGTCTTTTGGTTTTGTTGACTGTTTCTTTTGCTGTGCAAAAGCTTTTTATCTTGATGAAGTCCCAATAGTTCATTTTTACCCTTGCTTCCCTTGCCTTTGGTGGTTTCTAGGAAGAAGTTTCTAGGAAGGTGGTTTCTAGGAAGAAGTTGCTGCAGCTGAGGCCAAAAGAGGTTGCTGCCTGTGTTCTCCTCTAGGATTTTGATGGGCTCCTGTCTCTCATTTAGGTCTTTCAACCATTTTGAGTCTATTTTTGTGTGTGGTGTAAGGAAATGGTCCAGTTTCATTCTTCTGCATGTGGCTGTCCAATTTTCCCAACACCATTTGTTGAAGAGACTGTCTTTTTTCAATTGGACATTCTTTCCTACTTTGTCAAAGATGAGTTGACCATAGAGTTGAGGGTCCATTTCTGGGCTCTCTATTCTGTTCCATTGATCTATGTGTCTGTTTTTGTGCCAGTACCATACTGTCTTGATGATGACAGCTTTGTAATAGGGCTTGAAGTCTGGAATTGTGATGCCACCAGCTTTTCTTTTCTTTTTCAACATCCCTCTGGCTATTTGGAGTCTTTTCTGGTTCCATACAAATTTTAGGATTATTTGTTCCATTTCTTTGAAAAAAGTGGATGGTGTTTTGATGGGGATTGCTTTGAATGTGTAGATGGCTCTAGGTAGCATTGACATCCTCATAATATTTGTTCTTCCAATCCATGAGCATGGAACATTCTTCCATTTCTTTGTGTCTTCCTCAATTTCTTTCATGAGTATTTTATAGTTTTCTGAGTACAGATCCTTTGCCTCTTTGGTTAGATTTATTCCTAGCTATCTGATGGTTTTGGGTGCAATTGTAAATGGGATCGACTCCTTAATTTCTCTTTTTTTCTCTCTTGTTGTTGGTGTATAGGAATGCCACTGATTTCTGTGCATTGATTTTATATCCTGTCACTTTACTGAATTCCTGTATGAGTTCTAGAAGTTTTGGGGTGGAGTCTTTTGGGTTTTCCACATAAAGTATCATATCATCAGCAAAGAGTGAGAGTTTGACTTCTTCCTTGCCAATTTGGATGCCAAATTTATTTCTTTTTCTTGTCTGATTTCTGTGGCTAGGACTTCTAATATTCGGTTGAATAGCAGTGGAGATAGTTGACATCCCTGCCGCATTCCTGACCTTAGGGGGAAAGCTCTCAGTTTTTCCCCATTGAGAAAGATATTTGCTGTGTGTTTTTCATAGATGGCTCTTATGATATTGATGTATTTACCCTTTATCCATATATTCTGAAGAGTTTTGATCAAGAAAGGATGCTGTACTTTGTCAAATGCTTTTTCTGCATCTATTGAGAGGACCATATGGTTCTAATTCTTTATTAATGTATTGTATCACATTGATTGATTTGCAGATGTTGAACCAACCTGGCAGCCCAGGGATAAATCCCATTTGCTCGTGGTGAAAAATCCTTTTAATATACTGTTGGATCCTCTTGGCTAGTATCTGGTGAGAACTTTTGAATCCATGTTCATCAAGGATATTGGTCTGTAACTCTCCTTTTTGATGGGGTCTTTGTCTGGTTTGGGGATCAAGCTAATGGTGGCCTCATAAAACGACTTTGGAACTTTTCCTTCCATTTCTATTTTTTGGAACAGGTTCAGAAGAATAGGTACTAATTCTTCTTTAAATGTTTGGTAGAATTCCCCTGGGAAGCCATCTGGCCCTGGGCTTTTGTTTTTTGGGAGATTTTTGATGACTGCTTCAATTTCCTTAGTGGTTATAGGTCTGTTCAGGTTTTCTATTTCTTCCTGGTTCAGTTTTGGTAGTTGATACATCTCTAGGAATGCCTCCATTTCTTCCAGGTTATCTAATTTGCTAGCATAGAGTTGCTCATAATATGTTCTTAGAATTGTTTGTATTTCTTTGGTGTTGGTGGTGATCTCTCCTCTTTCATTCATGATTTTGTTGATTTGGGTCCTTTCTCTTTTCTTTTTGATAAGTCTGGCCAGGAGTTTATCAATCTTGTTAATTCTTTCAAAGAACCAGCTCCTAGTTTCGTTGATCTGTTCTACTGTTCTTTTGGTTCTATTTCATTGATTTCTGCTCTGATCTTTATTACTTCTCTTCTCCTGCTGGGTTTAAGCTTTATTTGCTGTTCTTTCTCCAGCTCCTTAGGTGTAGGGTTAGGTTGTGTACTTGAGACCTTTCTTGTTTCTTGAGAAAGGCTTGTATTGCTATATACTTAGGACTGCCTTTGCTGCATCCCAAAGATCTTTGAACAGTTGTGTTTTCATTTTCATTTGTTTCCATGATCTTTTAACTCTCCCTTAATTTCCTGGTTGACGCATTCATTCTTTAGTAGGATGCTCTTTTGCCTCCATGTATTTGAGTTCTTTCCGACTTTCCTCTTGTGATTGAGTTCTAGTTTCCATGCATTGTGGTCTGAAAATAGGTAGGGAATGATCCCAAACTTCTGGTACCAGTTGAGACCTGATTTTTGACCTAGGATGTGGTCTATTCTGGAAAATGTTTGATGGGCACTAGAGAAGAATGTGTATTCTGTTGTTTTGGGATGGAATGTTCTGAATATATCTGTGAAGTCCATTTGGTCCAGTGTGTCATTTAAAGTCTTTATTTCCTTGTTGATCTTTTGCTTAGATGATCTGTCCATTTCAGTGTGGGGAGTGTTAAAGTCCCCCACTATTTTTGTATTGTTGTTGATGTGTTTCTTTGCTTTTGTTTTTAATTGGCTTATGTAGTTGGCTCCTCCCATGTTAGGCGCATAGATATTTACAATTGTTAGATCATCTTGTTGGATAGACCCTTTAAGTATGATAGAGTGTCCTTCCTCATCTCTTATTACAGTCTTTTGTTTAAAATCTAATTTGCTTGATATAAGGATTGCCACCGCAACTTTCTTTTGGTGTTCATTAGCATGGTAAATGGTTTTCCACCCCCTCACTTTCAATCTGGGGCTGTCTTTGGGTCGAAAATGAGACTCTTGCAGACAGCATATCAATGGGTCTTGTTTTTTAATCCAGTCGGATAGCCTGTGCCTTTTGATTGGGGCATTGAGCCCATTTACATTCAGGGTAACTATCAAAAGATAGGAATTTAGTGCCATTGTATTGCCTGTAAGGTGACTGTTACTGTATATTGTCTGTGTTCCTTTCTGGTCTATGTTGCTTTTAGGCTCTCTCTTTGCTTAGAGGACTCCTTTCAATATTTCTTGTAGGGCTGGTTTTGTGCTTGCAAATTCCTTTATTTATTTATTTATTTATTTTGTCCTGGAAGCTTTTTATCTCTCCTTCAATTTTCAATGACAGCCTAGCTGGATATAGTATTCTTGGCTGCATATTTTTCTCATTAATGCTCTGAATATATCACGCCAGTTCTTTCTATCCTGCCAGGTCTCTGTGGATAGGTCTGTTGCCAATCTAATGTTTCTACCATTGTAGGTTACATATCTCTTCTTCCAAGCTGCTTTCAGTATTTTCTCTTTGTCTATGAGACTCGTAAGTTTTACTATTAGATGTCAGGTGACATCTATATGTATTGACCTATTTTTATTGATTCTGAGAGGGGTTCTCCGTGCCACCTGGATTTTGATGCCTGTTTCCTTCCCCAAATTAGGGAAGTTCTCTGCTATAATTTGCTCCAAGATACCTTCTGCCCCTCTCTTTCTTCTTCTTTTGGGATCCCAATTATTCTAATGTTGTTTTGTCATATGGTATCACTTATCTCTCAAATTCTGCCCTCGTGATTCAGTAGTTTTTTTATCTCTCTTTTTCTCAGTTTCTTTATTTTCCATCATTTGGTCTTCTATGGCAGTAATTATCTCTTCTGCCTCATTTATCCTATCAGTTAGAGCCCCATTTTTTATTGCACCTCGTTAATAGCCTTTTTTATTTAGACTTGGTTTGATTTTAGTTCTTTTATTTCTCTAGATACGGTTTCTCTAATAACTTCCATGCTTTTTTCATGCCCAGCCCTTATCTTTAAAATCATTATTCTGAACTCTAGTTCTGACATTGTAGTAAAGTCCATATTGAGTAGGTCCCTGGCAGTCAGTACTACCTCTTGTTCTTTTGGTTGAGGTGATTTTTTCCATCTTGTCATTTTGTCCAGAGGAGAATAGATGAAAGACAGAACAAAATGCTAACAAGGTAACAACGTCCCCAGAAAATATACTTCTAAACAATTCAGAAAAGACCTGAAACCAGGGGAAAAGAAAGGGAAAGTAAGAAAAAAGAAAAAGAAAGAAAAAAAAAAGAAAAAGGAAAAGATAAAAACAAACAAAAATAGAACCAAACAAACAAACAAAAAAAAACAGAATATAATCAAATATGATCATGCTGCTGCATAGATCAGTGCCACACATTAGGTTTTGGGCATATTTTGGTCTGGTAGAATAAAGTGCCTCCCAAAATTTTCAAGAAAGAATAACTTATATATGTACAAAAATAAGGGTAAATACGATGAAGGGATGCAATATGAGTGTAAAGATGAAAATTATAAAAGATTTTATAAAAGGAATTGGGGAGAGAAGAAGTTGGTTGAAAAAAGAAAGAATAGGAAAAAAAAAAAGGGAGAGAATGTGATCAGGCAGGAGACTAGAACAAAGCCATACACTAGAGATTTAGGGTATATTTTGATCTGTTAGAAGAAACTACATCTTAAAATTTTAAAAGGAGAACAACTTATATTTATACCAAAAATAAGGGTAACTACTATGAAGGGTTAGAATATGACTCTAAAAATGAGAAATAAAAAAATATTTTTAAAAATGGGTTGGTTGAAAATGGGAAAAAGAAAAATTCAAAAAAAAAAAAAAGACAGTTAAAAAAAATTAACTTTGAAAGACTAAAGAATCATGGTAAAAAAAGCCATGGATTCTATGTGCAGTGTTCCCCTAGTGCTGGAGTTCTACTGTTCTCATTGATCAGTAAACTTGGTCTTGGCTGGCTGTTCTTGCTGATCTTCTGTGGAGGGGCCTGTTGCCGTGGTTCCTGAATGTCTTTGCCGGAGGCGGACTGCCCCGCCCTTGCCGGGTCCTGGCTAAGTAATCTGCTCCGGTTTGCTCTAAGGAGCTTTTGTTCCCTGCAAGCATTCCGGACAGCTTTGGAAGTCAAGAGTGAAAATGGCGGCCTCCCAATCTTCGCCCCATAGGACGCGAGAACTCAGGGCCCCACTCCTCTGTGTGCCCCTGGAGAAAAGCAGTCAGTCACTCCTGTCTTGCCAGTCTCTGGCCGCACTCCATGCTCAACTGGCCTGTGACTGAGCATTTCTATCTCTGGCATCTGACTCGTGTGGAGTCTCCAAACCCAGCAGATCGCTGCGGTGCACTCCCATGCCACTCCCCCCAGGGGAGGAAGGGGAGTCTCCCCAGATCTGCCACTTGTTGGGTCCCTGCTGGAGGAGCAGTGGCCAGACTGTGCTGTGGATCACGGTTTATGGCAACAGCAAGCTGAGAACCCACGCCTCGGCTCCGTCTCTGCAGCCAGCCTCCCCTCTCCGATACCTGGGAGCTCTGCCTCACTCAGGCAACCCCGGTCTTTCTGTGACCCTGAGGGTCCTGAGACCACACTGTCCCTCGAGGTTTCCACCCCCCGCTTAGCCACTGGAGCGACGTCCCTCAGCAGAGCAGACTTCTAAAATTTCCGGTTTTGTGCTCCTCAACTCTATTACTTGTCAGAAGCGACCAACGGAGGCCCCCTCCCCGCTGTCTATCCTCCTGAATATCGCCTCAGATTCACTTCTCTGCACGTCCTGCCTTCCAGAAAGTGGTCGCTTTTCTGTTCAGAGAGTTGTTGCTATTCTTTTCTTTGATCTCCTGTTGAGTTCATAGGTTTTCAGAATGGTTTGACCCCTATCCAGCTGAATTCCTGGGACCAGATTAAATCCAGGTCTCCTACACCTCTGCTATGTTATTGATTTCAAGCGAAGCATACATTGGCCCATTCTTTTTACTGTATATGATATTATTGCTGAAATTTTCCAACAATTGTGCATCAACTTTGCCAGGAAACATTTTTCTACTACACATTCTTATATCTACTTCTTTGCTGTAAAATATGTAAAACAGCATTGATTGTAGTAATTTTTTCATGGTGTACATAATTATTAGGAAAATTAAAAGATGGTCTATTATTTTAGATAGCTGTGGACTATCAACTGAAAAGCCAGATGCTCATATTTTCTAACATCTTATAAATAAAATTCAAATTAACAAATTAAACATTATAACTTGCATTTGAAGCTACATTATTAGGCAATTAGTTTTGTAGATGGGAAGTTTTAATATGCTGTTCATGAGTGTTGTCTACATAATAGTATTTTCAGAACAGTATTATCTAAACCCAGTTTACAAAAAGTAATTTGGATAATAGTCCAAATGAAATTGTTGAAAAAAAATTGGCTTCCTAAGATCCAGTATCCTCCCAACATTTTTAATCCTAGGTAAATTGTGTAGACACTCTAAGGTAATACTTGGTAAAATGGCTCCAAAAGAGTGGAAAAATAAAAATATTTGTTTAAATTCCAGAAACGTTTATTGAGTCCTATTCCATGCCAAAGACTATGAGTAAGATATGATCCTGGCCCTGAAGGAACTCGCAGGCACAAATATAGTTGAATACAACTTGAGAAATGGATTAATAGAGCTGTGTAGTGTTCTAGTATATGAAAGCATAGGCTCAGGAAATTAATTCTGCTATTTGAAAGGAAGAGCCAAGAAAGTCATGATAAGGGGCTTATGTTTGAAATTAATCTTGAAAGATAAATAGAGGTTTGAGAACAAGAGCATTTTCAAAAAGAGAGTATGTACAACTTTTAACAATATGAGAAAAGATGATTTGCTTTGGGAGAATAACAAGCAGTGCATTATGTTAGGAGCATAAAAACAGGTGCCAGAGAAGAGAGGTGTGAGATGAGAACAGAAAAGTAGACCAGGATCTGACAATAAAACACCTTTTATTCCAGCAAGGAGGCTTAGAACTAAAACTATAAATTGAATTGAAGCCATAGTATTGAAGAACTATAAGAATAGGACAGATAAATTTAGCACCACATTTTAAGACATCCTCTAGTTACAGAATTGGGAATGGATTGGGGAATGGAAAATTTGGAATCAGAGTAATAAAGGTGATGCAATAGTCTATGGAAAAGTTTATTGTGATTGAGTAGCAATAGGATAGTAGTTGGGTTGGAGATGAGGAAACAGATATGAGAGATACTTAGGAACTGACTTTAATAAGATTTGCTAATAGGATGTGGACAACAAGAGCTATTGAAGAAGTGTAAAGACAAGCACTTAGTGTATAGGGTAGGCAAGAAGATAGATATAATGATCTTTAGTCCTTTTACATCACAATATTTATGGTCTTTCTCCAAGAACATGGAAATTGCCATTTGTGGGAAAGTGTGGCCACATTACTTGCTTTATCTAATGAAATTCAAGAAGTAACATCTCTACTTTCATGAGGAAGCTTTAGAAGCCAGAGTGTGATTTTCCATATTCTTTTTCTTTGCCACAGTACCCAGTATTGTTAATAGATTATGCTTCAACAGGTTAAGTCCTTGAGTTTAAAGTTATGCTAACCAAAAGCCCCATCCAAGCCACATAGACTTGTAAGATTATGAAATCAATTCTTGTATTTTTTTAAGGCATTAAGTGGTTTTTTTGTTTGTTTGTTTGTTTTTTAATGATTTTATTTATTTATTTGAGAGAGAGAGTGAGAGAGAGAGAGAGCACAAAAGGGGGAGCGGGAAAGGGAGAAGGAGGCTCCCTGCCGAGCAGGGAGCCCGATGCGGGACTCGATCCCGGGACTCCAGGATCATGACCTGAGCCGAAGGCAGTCGCTTAAACAACTGAGCCACCCAGGCGCCCAAGGCATTAAGTTTTAATGGTTGTTCTCTTCTATATCATGGCCTTGATAATACTAAAGTGATGATGGAATAAAATTAAGTGAGGAATAGATGGGTTTGCCAGTAAGGTCATAAGATTAGTTAGAGACATGGGAGGTTAAAGGTTAGGTGATTGGGTGATGGGCATTAAGGAGGGCACATGATGTGATGAGCACTGGGCGTTATATGAAACTAATAAATTATTGAACACTTCATTTGAAACTAATGATGTACTATAAGTTGGCTAATTGAACTTAATTTAAAAAAATAAAAAAATAATAATAAATGTTAGGTAATTATATTGGCAGGCGCCAGTTTTATAGAGTTGGGTTTTCAGAATCTAAATGTAGATGGGAGATATGGATGGGTGTTAACCAAAGTCATGGAAGCACACATAATTGTGTAGGAAAAATAAACAGAGAGTAGCAGAGAAAACTGCCAAGGACAGAACTCTGAAATACAGCAACACTTATTGTTGTGAATTTGAATTCACCTTGAAGGAAATGGTTTGTCATCGGAGGGTTAAAATAGAGAAATGACATGGTAAGAGCTATGTTTTTGAAAATACACTCTGTGGTTGGGATAATTAAGAATAAGGATAATCTGGTTATTAATAATTTTCTTCATTCTTTCATTTATTCAGTAAATATTTATCCAGAAATTACCTCTTGAAAATATATGTTGTTCCTAACACATCCTCCTTTGGCCATCCTAAAATTATATCATAAGCAATGGTTAGAGTTTGGGATTGCACATCATATCATATATAACTTCATGGCTTCTGAACAGATCCAGAGGACATATACCTTATTGAAGATAAAATATTTCTAAAAGCTGCATGTCCTTGAAACCTGGCATATGTGTTTTACAGAATACCTCAGAATATACCATCTTGCCAATCAATTCATATATTCTCAGCAATCACATAGCACTAACCACTGTAAAGAATATAAAGGAGTATAAACTATATTGCTGATCTCAATGTTAAGAATCAAGGGAGAGATTGGGACAAACTATCTGTGAAGATCTTTCTTTAGAAAACAAATATCTTACACGACATTGGTAAATAACGTCTAATGGTTACACAGTGTTATCTGGAGTATCATACTTATTTCTGGAATATGTTTTTCTTTAATAAAACTTCAATTCAATTTTCATTTTCTCTATGTCATATGTAAAGTCTCTATTCTCAAACAAAATTTCGATTTTCTTCACCTTTCCCTCATCCACGGATCAACTAATTATCTAGTTCTTGCTTTTTTATTAAATTATTCAAGATGCTGAATTTTAACAGGCACTTCTTATTTTCAGCAATATTTCACTACTTAACACTGAAAAATACTAGCAAGGGCAAAATATCATATTATATATTACCCACATAATACAGTCAACTATTTGAACCTAGGTCAGGAAATACTTTTCATATTTGAATCATCCAGTTAATAAGAAGAAGATTAGGCATATATTTTGAAAATCAAAAATAATGTTATATCTATAGCTTGATCACAGCCTGCTGACTGATAAGAGTTGGAGGAAATAGTCTGTTATTTGGATCCATACACACAACAGACAAGAGGAAGAAAGGCAAGATAATATCTCATAAATGGCACAGGAAGCATTTTAACACTGTAGAAGTTTGGTTCTTTAAAATATATGAGTGGCTGCAGAATGCTCCAGATAGACTTTTGACCTTGTCAGAATAAATACAGAAGAGGAAAAGAAAGAAAAAAGAAAAAAAGAAACACAAAGTATATAAAATGACCTCACACTGAATAAAACAGGAAATCCTCTTATCTGAAATTGCCCTGTAATCCCTATTTGAGTGTAGCAAAAGAAATATTTCTATTTTATACTTTATTTTTCCTTCCCAATTTATAATAATCTAATTCAATTTTAAATTAATGCATCTACAGTAATATTTTTCCTATTATACCCCAGTCAGCTACATGGCTGCCTGTTCTATATTATGAACAGGTTAGAAGTCTGTAATAGAAAATGCCATTTTTACTCTAGTTTCTTCTCCTATATAATACCTTTTTTTAGAATAGCCTGCAAAGAGTTTTCCCTTAATTAAGACCCTATGATTATCATTAATTGTATCCTAATTTGATGCTGGCATTTGTCCCGCATATGGATTAAAATCAGAATGTAAAACAGACATTTTGAAAAACAGAAAGGCACAAACTGAAAATCTCTTCAATACAGTGAGTCTGAATATGTATCAATGCAATATATTATGTCCAGCAACTACTTTTTTCATTTAAATCTTAAAAAAAATATATTTTAAGGCCTTACAGCTTTATTTTTGCAAGTACTATGCCTATTTTTTTCTAAACTGCATTTTCTGTAAGTACTAACAGTAGAAAAACTGAGTATATGTAATTATTTCCATGTCATCACACAACACATTTGACTGCCATCAAAGAATTGTACTATCCTGAACTTAATGCTAAGAGGCAGATATTTTGATATAAACTACTGTCATATATCTTTCATTGTACCACCTGGAAATCCTTAAGTGTACATTGGTTTTAACTGATGATGATAAATTTAACTCTCTAAGGAATTTTCTGAAATATAAGAAGAAAATACAATATAGTCATTATAGCTTGGTAATTTTCAATTAGAATGTTTATTTCCAAAAACTGGGCATCCAGCTGTGAAATACAACATAATTTTATAATGACAAAAATCCACAAGAAATAAAGATCTGCCCTATCAAAGTAATTAAGTTTTTATTTATTTATAGAAATACTCAACATTATTTTAACCAACTCTAAGATTTGAAATTCCCATAAAGATATACACATTAAAACAGTCCTACTCATTTTTATCCTGAAAAGACTTATATTTTAACTTCAATCTTAAAACTATAAGAAACATGTTTTTCTCATGTTTCAATTTATTATACTGACATCTTGTTTCTTTTTTGGTGTTTTTCAGATCTGTGGCACTTCCTAATACTAAATCAAACATGCATAGATATATATGAGCTTCCAATCACCCAAGCAGCTCTTGAATTTATTTTTTTTAAGATTTTTTTAATTATTTGCGAGAGAGACAATGAGAGACAGAGAGCATGAGAGGGAGGAGGGTCAGAGGGAGAAGCAGACTCCCTGCTGAGCAGGGAGCCTGATGTGGGACTCGATCCCCGGACTCCAGGATCATGACCTGACCTGAAGGCAGTTGCTTAACCAACTGAGCCACCCAGGCACCCAGCTCTTGAATTCTTGTCTTTTCTATAAACCTTAAAGAAAATCCTTCAGCAAATGCATTTGACAGTTTCCTAAAGAGGATATTTTTCTCTTTTGGCATGGTCATCAGTTTTGGAATTACTTGTGTAAGTCTCTATTTCTGCTAGACTGCAAGCTCCAACAGGACAGTTATTCACAGATATGTCCACAATACCTAGATCATACCTATAACATGATAGAGGCACAATAAGTTAAGTAAGTTGTTAAGTATAACTCATCTGCATAGAGTTTGTCAAATGTGGAATTGACAGTAAATTGAGGATTTTATGATTTTGTGAATTGTATTGTCTTTAGATCAATAATCATTACTTTATATCATTAATGCAAACAAGAATATAAGACACATTCTCTCTAGTTATCCAAATATTTCTTCTGGCCAAATGACTGACTTAGATTCTAGTCTTTTATAGTGACAAACCCAATAAAAGTTGAGGAAAATAGTGCACAGGGAAGAATGAGCCTCTTTGGATCTTACCATTGTCTGTCCCCTGTTAGGTGTCCTCCATCAGTGTTTGCATTCTCAGCAGCCGATTTCTTCTGAAAGTCTTTGTTGTGGTGATCAGCTATATTTATGCTTACTTCTGTTGTTCATTGAGATGTTTAGGCTACACAATATGAGTACAAAAATTATTCTGCATAATTTTTTTAAACCTTTAACTATATAATCTACTTTGCAAGTCTGGAAATCAAGAAATAAATGAGCATAAATGTAGTCTGTAAATAGCTTATGAAATGCTTGTTTAGCAGGTCCTTTTAAATTTATTTTAAATTGAGGTACTATGCATTCATAATTCCTTAATGAATTCTAATGACATAGGGAAATCATAGTGATAGTCATATACTGAAATGGATATTGTCTCTAGTGAGTTTGTTTACCCAGAAGTGCATATGTATGTGCCCTAGTTACTATCCCTTCACAACCTAGTATTTATTAAAAATCAACAAATTAGCAGGTTATACTTTGCCCTTGTTGTCTCCAATACAGTAATTTAATTTATTTACTTAACTAATGTATTCAATCTGTTACAAGGGCTTATAACATATAAAAAGGCATTTAAAACAATTAGCTCTGGGAAAACATAGCATGCACATCATTTAGCTTTACTTAACAAGAAGGTTTTGTATATTAAGGGGTCCTAGTAATATAGGGTAACAAAGTGTTACTGTGGGATCAATCTATTAACATATTAGTTAACAGCATCCTGTTATCTACATTAAATTCCTGTCACTCATAGATATAAAAACTAATGCTTATAGGAAATAAACAAGTAAGTACATAAACAAAATAAAATCTATCACTATATGATCAGACTCAACCACAGAGTGAAGGTACATATTTAACTCTTTTGCTGATATTACTTATCATTTGTTTGATATCTAGTGTTCCTAGCAAGTTACATGGCTTATTAAATTTAAGGTGAAAGGTTTTAGGAAAATCAAAAAGATGAATAGTTACAGATGGTTTTGAACCCATTTTTGTACCTAATACAAATAGATTCTATGCCCAAAAAGGTATTTGAATAAATGACTGCTTCATTAAGTACACAGTCACTACATTACTGTGAATATTTAAGTCATTACATTTTTAAAAGTGCCTTGATATATTTTTATATATGAGCCCTAAATATCCACATTCCATTTACTATCTACAGGCCATCAATTATGTCTCCAGCTATTTGTAACCTCTATCCACTGTTACTTTCTGGAAAGGGAAAGTCTAAAATTCATTGCTCTATGGTAAATTTGAAAGAAAGCTGATATCCTATTCAAGAAAATTATTGATATTTGCTTTTATGTTGCTTTTGAAGATTTTTACTCTAGTTGTCCACATATTTATATTAAGGTGACCAGATTGTAGAAGCACAAAGGGCTACAAATATCCTAGAACATCCCCATACAACTGAAGAGGATAATCTTACAAAATAAGAACCCTGGTCTCTAAGCCCTAAGAGATGTTTTGCAAAAAAGAGTATTATCAAAAGCAATGACAAATAGCTACATAAAGCCAAGCCTTGCATAAAAATAGGCATCATCCATCATTACAGTGAGCTACTGAACACCTACTGAGTTCCTGATAAGCAGTACTATAACAATTAAGTAATCTTACTTCCTCCAGGGCTCCATTACAGAGAAGCTAATTGCTAAAATTCTGGATTAACTGGGGAATGGGGAAGATTAATTCATTAAAATATACTGAACACCTACTATGTGGCCTTCAGTGTGCTACAGAAACCAAGACAAGAGATCAGGCTATAATCCATAATCAAAATACGTACTCATGGTCTAAAATACACATATGATCTCTTTTACATACTTCTGGGAACAGTAAGAGTGCCTAAAACTTCTCTAGAAGTCTATGGTCATACACTAGAGATGTGCCCTAAATGATGTGCTCTCTGTGGAATCTGTTTCCAACTCAGGATTCTCCAAAGAAGAAAAATCAGTTGGCCCTCAAAAATGGATAGACTGTGGGAGTCTTTACATATTTAAGAAACATCCAAGCTTCCTAGAAAATAAAGGGGTTAAGGGGAAATTAGAGATCATCTGGTTTATTCCTCCAGAATTATTTGACCAAAAAAAGATGTCTAATAAATTTATAAATCTAGCCAGTTAATGGTAGACCAGAACAAGTGTACCTTCAAATTCCCAATTCAGAGCTCCTTCTACCACAATATAACCTTCAATTGTTTACCAAGAATCTTATATGTAAAATTGGCCAATGTTGAATATAAGGTCAGGAAAATCATAAGATGGCATTGTGAGTTTGGTAATTAACAAATATGAACAGTTTTTAGAACTAGTTCTTAAGCCCTGGAGAGATCTTCCCCAACAATACAGTTAACAAGCATTTTCGACATTCTTTGAATCCACTAATGACCCCAGAACTGTTACTTCTAAAAGACCATATTATGAAAGCTTATAATGATGACTATAAAGAATAAAAAGTACAGAATAAATAGGAATATAGTTTTTATAGGACAGACTTTTAACTGAAGTTATCTTAATTTGTTTTCTGATGCTTCTGACAATGACTTAAAATCAACCTACTAAATATGTTACAATGAAATATCAGTAAGAGTTCAATCTTCATTTGACATATTGTTCTTCTCACAATTCTTACAGGGTGGGCATGTCTGTTTTGTTACTCTGTCACTTTTCTTTGATCCAAGAACAGTAATATTGTGAATGATTTGGCTGGTAGTTGCTATATATGCTAATAGGACTTACATTCTCATAGTTACTCTCCAGATTACTATAGATCTTATTAACTGCTCTGAAGAACATTTCAAAAAAGTATGGTTTACAACTTATATTTTCTCTATGCCTAAAAAAATCATTAATTATGAGAAGGCATTCTTTATGTAATATTCAACCAAGAAGAGAGAAAAAAATCTTTTAGTTTATCTCCTCCTTTGATTTAAAAAAAGATAAAAATCTCAATATTTGCAAATCATACAGATTTAATTTCATGGAGAAGAGAGAAAAATAGGATTGACTTAATTCAGATTCTCTATTTCCTAATGAGAAACTATAATGAAGGAAACCCATTAGCAGTTTTGGAGGTTTAGGTACAACTCATCAATCTAGATGTATACAAATTTAAACCCCAAAGAAGCAAATTTATAGTGTAAGTCTTAGGGAATTGGTAATGCCATCGCCATCATCTAGATCACAAAATACAGCAGCAATGAATAAATAAGTATGGCAGAGGGAGCTTGGGGAGATGGTGGACTAGGAGGACCTTGAGCTCCCCCTGTCCCACATTTTCAACTAGATTTCATCCATATCCAAGTCAATAAACCAGAGAGTTATCTGATTACTGCCAGAACAAATTCCACAACTAAATATAATAGAGAAGAAGCTGCATCTGAAATGGTGACAAGGTAAGAAAGGTGGAGGGAGGCTGCCAGGAGACAGGGAACTGCATGCACACAGAGGGCAGAGAAACAGGCCATGGCACCATGGAGCTCACATAAGGAAAACTAATCCCCATAATGGTTGCCTTTAAAAACCAGAGGGGCTGACTTCCATGAGTTTGTATAACCTGTGGGACTTAGAACCTGGAGCTTTAAAAGTCAGCTGACTCAGCACTGGGCAAGTCTGGAGGCAGGAATGATAGCTTGGTCACTACCCTTAAAGAGACAGCAGCCTGCATGGAAAGGAAACATAAACCACAGTTTACATGCTGGGGGCAAACACGAGAAAGATCTGTTCATACTGATTTTGGAGGATGTTAGAGGACTTCTATGAAAATGAGGGAACTGGCAGGTGCCATTTTCCTCCCCTGCCCCTCAGCATAAACACAGACATCTGTGGGGTCCAGGGCTGCACAGAAACTATCTAACCTGCTAGCAGTGCATCCTGCCCACAGTTCTCCTAAGGACTCGCCCACTCCAAGCCTGTGGCCTAGGTCCTGGGCTCAGGGCAAATACTATTAAAGCTGCATGGGGGGATGCCTGGGTGGTTCAGTTGTCAAGCGTCTGCCTTCGGCTCGCGTCATGGTCCCAGGGTCCTGGGATCGAGCCCCGCATCGGGCTCCCTGCTCAGGGGGAAGCCTGCTTCTCCCTCTCCCACTCCCCCTGCTTATGTTCTCTCTTGTGCTGTGTCTCTCTCTGTCAAATAAATAAATAAAATCTTAAAAAAAAAAAGCTGCATGGGCACTTCGCCAAGTGCACAGTTGCTACAGGGTCCACAAACATCTCCTAAACCATGCTCAGCCTTATGGTCCCAACCACCATCACACACCCAGCCAATTCCCACAGGAACCAGAGCTACCCCCAGGACTCACTTCCCCAGCTGGGCTCCCACAGGTGCCTTTGCATGCACACTCAGTTGTATGCTCCCACTTGCCCTCACATGCTGCACCCAGCCTCGTGCCCCTGGCCACCCAGTCATGCAGCCCCCGGCAGCCACAGTGCTACAAGGGATCCTGCATAACACTAGTGGCCCAGGGCAAATTTTGCTAATATCACCACCTTGCTCCCAACTACCCCAGCAGCCACATTCTTACCTAAAGTTGGCCTGCCTGGGTCCCACTAATACCACAGAGAGCAAGCACAGCCCATAACAGGCAGAGAATCAGTGCAGATGACTGCACTGAAAGAAAAGTGATTCAGACACAATATCAGAGTGTAAGCAACACACAAGATACTCACCTGAAGGGCCAGGTTCTGGTGAATAGGGAACACTGTACTGCAGGGAACTCCAGGACCTCTTTGTAAAATCACTACCGTCAAGAGTGAAGACACAACAGATTTTCTTTTTTTCTTTTTCTCTTTTAAGATTTATCTATTCATTTCAGAGAGAGAGAGAGCACGAGCAGGAGGGGCAGAGGGAGAGAGAGAATCCCAAACAGACTCCACACTTAGCACAGAGCCCAACATAAGGCTCAACCCCATGACCCCAATATCATGACCTGAACCAAATCCAAGTCAGATACCCAACCAACTGTGCCACCCAGGTGCCCAGACAACAGATTTTCTTAACACAGAGAAACAGACACAGAGAGGTAGACAAAATGAGGAGACAGAGAACTTTATCCCAAATGAAAGAACAGCAGAGCCAGAGATCTAAATGAGACAGATATAAGTAATATGCCTGATAAAGAATTTAAAGCAATGATCATAAGGATACTCACTGGACTTAAGAAAAAAAAAGTGGAAGACATGAGTGAAACCCTTAACACAGAGATAAGGAATAACATAGCAGAGATAAAGGGCTCAGTAAGTGAAATGAGAAACACACCTGATGGAATGAACACCAGGCTGGAAGAAGCAGAGGAACAAATTAGTGACCTAGAAGAGAGAGTAATGGAAATAATTAAGCTGAACAAAAGAGAGAAAAGAATTCTGCAAAATGAAAATAGACTTAGGTAACTCAGTGATTCCATCAAATATAGTAACATTTGTATTATAGGAGTTCCAGAAGAAAAGAAAAGAGAGTGGGGAGGAAAGGAGAAAAGAATGGACTCAAACTTACACAAGTATCAACTCAATGTAGACTGCTATATGCAGGACAGTTTGTATACAAACCTAATAGTAACCATATATCAAACACCAGTAATAAATATGAAAACAATAAAGAGAAAGAAATCCAAATATGTCATTCAAGAACAATGAGCAAAACATGAAGGAGATAAAGACAACATCAGAAAAAAATCTTCAGAAACAACCACAAAACAAGTGATAAAATGGCAATAAATATATACCTATCAATAATTACTTTAAATGTAAATAGATTAAATGCTCCAATCAAAAGACATAGAGTGACATAATGGATTTAAAAAACAAGATCCTGGGGAGCTTGGATGGCTCATTTGTTTAAGCATCTGCCTTCAGCTCAGGTCATGATCCCAGGGTCCTGGGATAAAGCCCCATATTGGGCTCCCAACTCAGCAGAGAGTCTGCTTCTCCCTCTACCTCTCCTCTTGCTTGTGCTGTCTCTGCCTCTCTCACTCAAATGAATAAATAAAATCTTAAAAAAAAAATAAACAAACCACAATCCATGTGCTGTCTACAAGAGGATTAATTTAGACCTAAAGACACCTGCAGATTGAAAGTGAGGGGACAGAGAAACACTTACCATACAAATGGATGTCTAAAGAAAGCCAGAGTAACAACATTTATATTGGACAAAATAGTCTTTAAAACAAAGACTGTAACAAGAGACAAAGAAAGACCCTATATAATAATAAGGGATGGGGGCAAACCAACTAGCATGGTAAGTATTTATGCACTCAACATGGGAGTACCCAAATACATAAAACAGTTAATTAAAAAAAATAAAGGAATCAATCAATAATAATAAAATTACATAGAGGACTTTAAAACTCAACTTACATTGATGGATAGATCATCTAAACAGAATATCAAAAGGAAACAATGGCTTTGAATGACACACTGGAACACATGGATTTAACAGATATATTCAGAATATTCCATCCTGAAACAGCAGAATACATATTCTTTTCAAGGGCATATGGAACATTCTCCAGAATAGTTCACATAATAGAACAAAAAACAAACCTCAACAAATTCAAGAATATTGAAGTCACATCATGTATATTTTCTGACTACAATGCTATAAAACTAGAAGTCAACCACAATAAAAAATATGGAAAGACCAAATATGTGGAGGTTAAATAACATGCTACTAAAAAAATGAACGGATTAACAAGAAAATCAAAGGAGCAATAAAAAAGTACATGGAAACAAATGAAAATGAAAGCACAACCATCCAAAGCATCTGGAATGCAGCAAAAGCAGTTCTAAGAAGGAAGCTTATAGCAATACAGGCCTACCTCAAGAAGCAAGAAAAATCTTAATCTAATTTTATGTCTAAAGAAGCTAGAAAAAGAACAATGAACAAAAACTAAACCCATCCATCAGAAGGAAGTTAATAATAAAGACTAGGACAAAAATAAAAGACATAGAAACTTGAAAAAACAATAGAACCAATCAATGAAACCAGGAGCTGGTTCTTTGAAAAATAATCAATAAAATTGATAAACCTCTCTCCACTCTTATCAAGAAAAAAAGAGAAAGGACTCAAATAAAATCACAAATGAGGGGACAAATAACAACAAACACCACAAAAGTACAAACAATCATAAAAGAATATTATGAAAACCTATATGCCAACAAATTGAACAACATAAAAGAAATGGATAAAGTCCTAGAATTATGTAAACTGCCAAAACTGAAACAGGAGGAAATAGAAAATTTGAACGGGCCAATAGCCAGCAAACAAATTGAGTCAGAAACCAAAAAACTCCCAACAAATTAAAGTCCAGGACCAGATGGTCTCACAAATGAATTCTAGCAAACATTTAAGAAAGAGTTAATACCTTTTCTTCTCAAACTATTCCAAAATATAGGAAAGGAATAAAAACTTCTAAATTCATTCTCTGAGACTGGCATCATCCTGGTACCAAAACCAGATAAAGACAACACAAAAAAGAAGAACTATAGGCCAATATCCCTGATGAACATAGATTCAAAAATTCTCAATAAAATACTAGCAAACCCAATTCAACAATACATTAAAAAAAAAAAAATCACTCACCAGGATCAAGTGAAATTTATTCCAAGGTGGCAAGGATGGTTCACTATTTGCAAATTAATCAACATGATACATCACATCAATAAGCGAAAGGATAAGAAAAGGTTGCAGAAAAAAAACATTTGGCAAAGTACAACATCCATTCATGATAAAAACCCTCAACAAAGTAGGTTTAGAGGGAACAGACCTCAACATAATAAATGCCATATATGAAAAGACCCACGGCTAATATAATCCTTAATAGGGTAAAACTGAGAATTTTTCCCCTGGGGTCAGGAACAAGATAAGAATGTCCACTCTCACCACTTTTATTCAATGTAGTAATGGAAGTCCTAGCCAAAGGACAACAAAAAGAAATAAAAGATATACAAATTGGTAAGAAAGAAGTAAAACTTCCACTATTTGCAGATGGCATGATAGTCTATACAGAAAACCCAAGAGACTCCACCAAATAACTGCTAGAACTGATAAACAAATTCAGCAAAGTCAAAGGATACGAAATCAATGTACAGAAATCTGTTGCATTTCTACACTCCAATAATGAAGAAGCAGAAGGAGAAATGAAGAAAACAATCTCACTTAGCATAATCCCCTCCAGTTCTGTGTCGATGCAAATGGTGGGTATTCATCATTTCTGATGGCTGAGTAATATTCACTCATATGTGGAACATAAGGAATAGAGCAGAAGATCACAGGGGAAGGGAGGGAAAACTGAATAGGAAGAAATCAGAGAGGAAGACAAACCATGAGAGACTCTGGACTCTGGGAAACAAACTGAGGGTTACAGAAGGGAGGGGGTGGGGGAATGAGGTAACCCAGTGATGGGTATTAAGGAGGGTACTTTTTGGGATGAGCACTGGGTATAATATGCAACTAATGAATCATTGAACACTACATCAGAAACTTATGATGTACTATATTCTGGCTAACTGAACATATAAAAAAAAGAAGAAGAAAACAATCTCATTTACAATTGCACCAAAAATAATAAGATACCCAGGGAAAAAACCTAACCAAAGAGATGAAAGATGTGTACTCTTCCAACTATAAAATACTGATGAAAGAAATTGAAGATGACACAGAGAAATGAAAAGATATCCCATGCTTATCAATTAGAAGAACAAATATTGTTACAATGTCTATACTACCCAAAGAAATCAAACATTTAATGCTATACCTATCAAAATAGCAACATTTTTCACAGAACTAGAACAAATAATCCTAAAATTTGTATGGAACTACAAAGGACCCTGATAGCCAAAGGATCTTGAAAAACTATAGCAAAGCTGGAGCATCACAATTCCCCATTCCAAGTTATATTTCAAAGCTGTAATAATGAAAACAGTATGGTACAGGCACAAAATTAGACACATAGATCAATATAACAGGATAGAAAACACATAAATAAATTCACAATTATATAGTCAATTAATCTTCCATGAAGCAGGAAAGAATATCCAATTGCAAAAAAGACACTCTCCTCAACAAATCGTGATGGGCAAACTGGAGAGTAACATGCAAAAGAAAGTAACTGGGCCACTTTCTTACACCATACACAAAAATAAATTCAAAATGAATGAAAGACCTAAATATAAGACCTAAAACCATAAAAATCCTAGAAGAGAACAGAGGAAGTAACATATATATATATATATTTTTCAACCATAAAGAAGAATGAAATGTTAAGTGAAATAAGCCAGTCAGAGAAAGACAAATACTAAATGATCTCACGCATATGTGGAATTTAAGAAACAAAACAGGAGCAAGATGGCAGAGGAGTAAGAGACCTAAATTTCATCTGGTCCCAGGAATTCAGCTAGATAGGGATCAAATCATCCTGAACACCTATGAACTCAACAGGAGATCAAAGAAAAAAATAGCAACAACTCTCTGAACAGAAAAGCAACCACTTTCTGGAAGGTAGGATGTGCAGAGAAGTGAATCTGAGGTGATATTCGGGAAAATAGCAGGGGAGGGGGAGTCCGTCAGCCGCTACTGGCAAGGGATAGAGCAGCAGAGCACAAAATTGGAACATTTAGAAGTCGGCTCCACTGAGGCATGTCACTCCAGTGGCTATGCAGGGGGTGAAACACTCGCTGGGACAGTGTGTTCTCAGGACCCTCGGGGTCACAGAAAGACTGGGGGTGCCTTAGTGTGGCAGAGTTCCCAGGTATCGGAGCAGGGAGGCCAGCTGCAGAGATGGAGCCGAGGCGCGGGTTCTCAGCTCGGGGTTGCCATAAACTGTGATCCACGGCACAGTTGGGCCACTGCTCCTCCAGCAGGGACACAGCAAGTGGCAGATCCAGGGAAAGTCCACTTCCTTCCCTGGGAGGAGTGGCATGGGAGTGCACCACAGGGATCTGCTGGGTTTGGAGACTCCAAACAGGGTCTGGTGCCAGAGATAGAAACGCTCAGTCACAGGCCGGGTGAGCACAGAGTGCGGCCAGAGACTGGCAAGACAGGGTGATTGACTGCTTTTCTCTTGGGTGCACTGAGGAGTGGGGCCCCGAATTCTTGGCCCCTCCTGGACAGAGATTGGGAGGCCGCCATTTTCACTCTCGTCCTCCAAATCTCTACAGAAAGCTTGCAGGGAACAAAACTCCCGAGAGCAAACCAGAGCAGATTATTTAGCTCTGACCCGGCAAGGACAGGGCAATTCCACCTCTAGAAAAGACATTTGGTGACCATGATAACAGGCCCCTCCCCCAGAAGATCAAAAAGAACAGCCAGGTAAGACCAAGTTTACCTATCAATGAGAATGGCAGAACTCCAGCCCTAGGGGAACACTGCACATAGAATTCATGGCTTTTTTACCATGATTCTTTAGTCTTCCAAAGTTAATTTTTTTTATTTTTCTTTTATTCTTTTTCTTTATTTTTTGAATTTTTCTTTTCCCCTTTTTCAACCAATACCTTATCAATCCATTTTATTGAAAATATTTTTATTTTTCGTTTTTAGAGTCATATTCTATCATATATATATATATATATATATATATATATATATATATAAGTTGTTCTCTCTTTAAAATGTTGGGATACAGTTTCTTCCAACAGACCACAATATACCTGAAATCTCTAGTGTATGGCTTTGTTCTAGTCCCCTGCCTGATCACATTCTCTCCCTTTTTTTTTTTCAAATCCTCTTCTTTCTTTTTTCAAACAACTTCTTATTTTATCAATTCTTTTATAAAATCTTTTATAATTTTCAATTTACAGTCATAATCCATCCCTTCATTGTATTTACCCTTATTTTTGTACATATATAAGTTTTTCTTTCTTGAAAATTTTGGAAGGCACTTTCTTCTAACAGACCAAAATATGTCCAAAATCTAGGCTGTGGCTCTGATCTATGCACTAGCATGATCATATTTGATCATATTCTATTTTCTTGTTTGTTTCTTTGTTTTTTATATCTTTTTCTTTTGCTTTTTCCTTTCTTTCCCATTCTTTTCCCCAGTTTCAGGTCTCTTCTGATTTGTTTAGTGTATATTTTTCTGGGGTCGTTTTTACCCTGTTAGCATTTTGTTCTCTCATTCATCTATTTTCCTCTGGACAAAATGACAAGATGGAAAAAATCACCTCAAAAAAAAAGGAAAGGGGAACTACTGACTGCCAGAGACCTAATCAATATGGACATTAGTAAGATGTCAGAACTAGAGTTCAGAATGACCATTTTAAACATACTAGCTGGGCTTGAAAAAAGCATGGAAGATATTAGAGAAACACATTCTGGAGAAATAAAAGAACTAAAATCTAACCATGTTGAAATCAAAAAGGCTATTAATGAGGTGATATAAAAAATGGAGGCTCTCACTGCTAGGATAAATGAGGCAGAAGAGAGAATTAGTGATATAGAAGACCAAATGATGGAAAATAAAGAAGCTGAGAAAAAGAGAGATAAACAACTACTGGATCACAAGGGCAGAATTCGAGAGATAAGTGATACCATAAGATGAAACAATATTAGAATAATTGGGATCCCAGAAGAAGAACAAAGAGAAAGAGGGGCAGAAGGTATCTTGGAGCAAATTATAGCAGAGAACTTCCCTAATTTGGGGAAGGAAACAAGCATCAAAATCCAGGAGGCACAGAGAACCCCCCTCAGAATCAATAAAAATAGGTCAACAGCCTGACATTTAATAGTAAAACTTACGAGTCTCAGAGACAAAGAGAAAATCCTGAAAGCAGCTTGGGAGAAGAGATCTGTAACCTAAAATGGTAGAAACATTAGATTGGCAACAGACCTATCCACAGAGACCTGCCAGGCCAGAAAGGACTAGCATGATATATTCAGAACACTAAATGAGAAAAATGTGTAGCCAAGACTACTATATCCAGCTAGGCTGTCATTGAAAATAGAAGGAGAGATTAAAAGCTTCCAGGACAAACAAAAACTAAAGGAATTTGCAAACATGAAAGCAGCCCTACAAGAAATATTGAAGGGGTCGTCTAAGCAAAGAGAGAGTCTAAATGTAACATAGACCAGAAAGGAACACAGACAATATACAGTAACAGTCACCTTACAGGCAATACAGTGGCACTATATTCATATCGTTCAATAGTTACCCTGAACATAAATGGACTAAATGCCCCAATCAAAAGACACAGGCTATCAGACTGGATAAAAAAACGAGACCCATTGATATGCTGTCTGCAAGAGACTCATTTTAGAACCAAAGACACCCCGAGATTGAAACTGAGGGGGTGGAAAACTATTTACCATGCTAATGGACACCAAAAGAAAGCTGGGTGGCAATCCTTATATCAGAAAAATTAGATTTTAAACCAAAGACTGTAATAAGAGATGAGGAAAGACGTTATATCATACTTAAAGATCTATCCAACAAGAAGATCTAACAATTGTAAATATCTATGCCCCTAACATGGGAGCACCAAATTATATAAGCCATGTAATAACAAAAGCAAAGAAACACATTGACAACAATACAATAATACTGGGGGATTTTAACAACTGCTCACTGAAATGGAAAGATCATCTAAACAAAAGATCAACAAGGAAATAAGACTCTAAATGACACACTGGACCAAATGGACTTCACAGATATATTCAAAACATTCCATCTCAAAGCAACAGAATACACATTCTTTGCTAGTGCCCATGGAACATTCTCCAGAATAGATCACACCCTAGGTCAAAATCAGGTCTCAACCAGTATGAAAAGATTGGGATCATTCCCTGCATATTTTCAGACCACAATGTTTTGAAACGAGAACTCAATCACAAGAGGAAAGTCGGAAAGAACTCAAATACATGGAAGCTAAAGAGCATCCTACTAAAGAATGAATGGGTCAACCAGGAAATTAAAGAAGAATTAAATAATTCATGGAAACTGAAGAAAATGAAAACACAACTGTTCAAAATCTGTGGGATGCAGCAAAAGCAGTCCTAAGAGGAAAGTATATAGCAATACAAGACTTTCTCAAGAAACAAGATGGGTCTCAAGTACACAACCTAACCCTACACATAAAGGAGCTGGAGAAAGAACAGCAAATAAATCCTAAACCCAGCAGGAGGAGAGAAATAATAAAGAACAGGGCAGAAATCAATGAAATAGAAACCAAAAGAACAGTAGAACAGATCAATGAAACTAGGAGCTGGTTCTTTGCAAGAATTAACAAGATTGAAAAACCCCTGGCCAGACTTATCAAAAAGAAAAGAGAAAGGACCAAAACAAACGAAACCATGAATGAAAGAGGAGAGATCACAACCAACACCAAAGAAATACAAACAATTATAAGAACGTATATGAGCAACTCTATGCCAGGAAATTAGATAACCTAGAAGAAATGGATGCATTCCTAGAGATGTATCAACTACCAAAACTGAACCAGGAAGAAATAGAAAACCTGAACAGACCAATAACCACTAATGAAATTGAAGCAGTCATCAAAAATCTCCCAACAAACAAAAGCCCAGGGCCAGATGGCTTCCCAGGGGAATTCTACCAAACATTTCAAGAAGAATTAATACCTATTCTTCTGAAACTGTTCCAAAAAAAATAGAAATGGAAGGAAAACTTGCAAACTCACTTTATGAGGCCACCATTACCTTAATCCCAAGGCCAGAAAAAGACCCCATCAAAAAGGAGAATTAAAGACCAATATCCTTATTTTTTTTAAAGATTTATTTATTTATTTGAGAGAGCGAGAATGAGAGAGAGAGAGTACTTGAGAGGGGGGAGGCTTAGAGGGAGAAGCAGGCTCCTCGCCGAGTAGGGAGCCCAATGCAGGACTCAATCCAGGGACTCCAGGATCATGACCTGAGCCAAAGGCAGTCGCTCAACCAACTGAGCCACCCAGGCGACCAAGACCAATATCCTTGATGAACATGGATGCAAAAAGTCTCACCAAAATACTAGCTATTAGGATCCAACAGTACATTAAAAGGATTATTCACCATGGCCAAGTGGGATTTATCCCTGGCCTGCAAGTTTGGTTCAACATCCACAAATCAATCAATGTGATACAATACATTAATCAAAGAAAGAATAAGAACCATATGATCCTCTCAATAGATGCAGAAAAAACATTTTACAAAGTACAGCAAACTTTCTTGATCAAAACTCTTCAGAGTATAGGGATAGAGGGTACATACGTCAATATCATAAAGGCCATCTATGAAGAACCCACCGTAAACATCATTCTCAATGGGGAAAAACTGAGAGGTTTCCCCCTAAGGTCAGGAACACAGCAGGGATGCCCACTATCACCACTGCTATTCAATATAGTATTAGATGTCCTTGCCACAGCAATCAGAAAACAAAAAGAAATAAAAGGCATCTGAATTGGAAAAGAAGCAGTCAATCTCTCACTCTCTGCAGATGATATGATACTTTATGTGGAAAACCCAAAAGACTCCACCCCAAAACTGCTAGAACTCATACAGGAATTCAGTCAAGTGGCAGGATATAAAATCAATGCACAGAAGTCAGTGGCATTCCTATACACCAACAACAAGACAGAAGAAAGAGAAATTAAGGAGTTGATCCCATTTACAATTGCACCCAAAACCATCAGATAGCTAGGAATAAATCTGACCAAAGAGGCAAAGGATCTGTACTCAGAAAAGTATAAAATATTCATGAAAGAAATTGAGGAAGACACAAAGAAATGGAAAAACGTTCCATGCTCATGGATTGGAAGAACAAATATTGTGAAGATGTCAATGCTACCTAGAGCAATCACCACATTTAATGCAATCCCATCAAAATACCATCCACTGTTTTCAAAGAAATGGAACAAATAATCCTAATATTTATATGGAACCAGAAAAGACCCCGCATAGCCAGAGGAATGTTGAAAAAGAAAAGAAAATCTGGTGGTATCACAATTCTGGACTTCAAGCTCTATTACAAGCTTTAATCATCAAGACAGTATGGTACTGGCACAAAAACAGACACATAGATCAATGGAACAGAACAGAGAGCCCAGAAATGAACCCTCACTCTATGGTCAACTAATCTCCAACAAAGCAGGAAAGAATGTCCAATGGAAAAAAGACAGTCTCTTCAACAAATGGTGTTGGGAAAATTGGACAGCCACATGCACAAGAATGAAACTGGACCATTTCCTTACACCACACACAAAAATAGACTCCAAATGGTTGAAAGACCTAAATGTGAGACAGGAGCCCATCAAAATCCTAGAGAAGAACACAGGCAGCCACCTCTTTGACCTCAGCTGCAGCAACTTCTTCCTAGAAACATCGCCAAAGGCAAGGGAAGCAAGGGCAAAAATGAACTATTGGGACTTCATCAAGATAAAAAGCTTTTGCACAGCAAAAGAAACAGTGCACAAAACCAAAAGACAACTGACAGAATAGGAGAAGATATTTGCAAATGCCATATCAGATAAAGGGCTAGTATCCAGAATCTATAAAGAACTTATCAAACTCAACACCCAAAGAACAAATGATCCAATCAAGAAATGGGCAGAAGACATAAACAGACATGTTTCCAAGGAAGACATCCAAATGGCCAACAGATACCTGAAAAGTGTTCAACATCTCTGGACATCAGGGAAATCCAATTTAAAATCTCAGTGAGATACCACCTCACACCAGTCATTAAGGCTAAAATTAACAAGTCAGGAAACGACAGATGTTGGTGTGGATGCGGAGAAAGGGGAACCCTCCTACACTGTTGGTGGGAATGCAATTTGGTGCAGCCAATCTGGAAAACAGTTTGGAGGTTCCTCAAAAAGTTGAAAATAGAGCTGCCCTATGACCCAGCAATTGCACTACTGGGTATTTACCCCAAAGGTACAAATGTAGTGATCCGAAAGGGTATGTGCACCCCGATGTTCATAGCAGCAATGTTCACAATATCCAAACTATGGAAAGAGCCCAGATGTCCCTTGACAGATGAATGGATAAAGAACCTGTGGTATGTATAAAAAATGGAATATTATGCAGGCACTAAAAGAAATGAAATCTTGCCTTTTGCAACGATGTGGATGGAACTGGAGTGTATTATGCTGAGCGAAGTAAGTCAATCAGAGAAAGACATATATCATATGCTCTCACTGATATGAAGAATTCTTAATCTCAGGAAACAAACTGAGGGTTCCTGGAGTGGTGGGGGGTGGGAGGGTTGGGGTGTTTGGGTGATAGACATTGGGGAGTGTATGTGCTATGGTGAGCACTGTGAATTGTGTAAAACTGTTGAATTACAGACCTGTACCTCTGAAACAAATAATACATTATATGTTAAGAAAAGAAGAAAATATTAGGAAGGGAAAAATGAAGGGGGAGAAATCGGAGGAGGGGAACCATGAGAAACTATGGACTCTGAGAAACAAACTGAGAGTTCTAGAGGGGAGGGGGTGGGAGGATGGGTGACCCTGGTGATGGGTATTAAAGAAGGCATGTACTGAAGGGAGCACTGGGTGTTATATGCAAACAATGAATCATGGAACACCACATCAAAAACTAATGATGTAATGTATGATGATTAGCGTAACATAATAAAATTTAAAAAAAGAAAAAGAAAAAAAGCAAATGAGTAATGGGAAAAAAAGTGAAAGAGAGACAATGCAACAGAGTTAACTACAGAGAACCAAGTAATGGTTAATAGAGGGGAGGCGCGTGGGAGGGTGGATTAAATTGTTGATGGAGATTAAGGAGGTTACTTGCCTTGCTGAGTCCTGAGTAATATGGAATTGTTAGAACACTATATTGTACACTGAAACTAATGTAACACTGTGTGATAATTAACTGGAATTAAAAGCAAAACTTTTTAAAAAAGAAAATAATTGTTGTGGTAGGAAATTATTTATGTATTTATTTACTTACTTTTTAATTTTACTTTTTTTGGAGAAGGAATTGCATGTATTATAGCATTTTATTAAAGAACTTTAAAGGCATTTGATTCATGAGCTAAAATAACACTTTTTTTTCAAAGGTCCTTTCCTTTAATCCTCTCAGCTTTTCCAGATGTTCTTTTATGCCTATACCCTACCTCTAACCACCATCTGGAGCTGAATCTTCTCTTGCTCCTTCCTTTGTCTTGTCTAGTTCTTTATTAAATGGCTTGAATTTGATTGTAAAAGTTGTATCCAAGTGAACCAGTATTGAGCTGAAACACATAAGGGGATAGGACAAAAAGGGTTCTTACACATGGTTTATAGGATTACTTAAATATTTAAAACAAAACCTAATTATCTGTAATGTGTGAGTATGTCTCTGCCTATATATTTTACATAGCATAAATTATAAAGTATTTTACTAATATCAACAGCAATGTTGGTGTCTGCTATTTTTAAAAAGACATACATATCTATATTTCACAAGACCACATCATGATTTGGGACAATATTTTCTACTCTGAAATAAAGTAGGCCAAACAAATTTTTAGGACTATTTTGTTGAATGTTTATCCATACCCTGAAGTCCATATTTATAATATTTACATTTTTTCTGAATTGAGAGAAATGCCTGCTAATTTTTTAAAATTTAGGATATAGAGAAAGAGAAAAGATATTCTACTCTCAATTTTTTTAACGCTTAATTGTATCCAATCCTTAGGTGCATAACTTCCTATGCTTTGGTCTCTCAACAGTATGTTGTGGGAAGCAATTCCCATTTTATTAAGCTTTCCTTGAAAAGATGATTTTAAATATTGGCATAATATTCCATTAAAAATGGGTACCGTTGGGGCGCCTGGGTGGCTCAGTCGTTAAGCGTCTGCCTTCGGCTCAGGTCATGATCCCAGGGTTCCGGGATCGAGCCCCACATCGGGCTCCCTGCTCAGCAGGAAGCCTGCTTCTCCCTCTCCCTCTCCCCCCTGCTTGTGTTCCCTCTCTCGCTGTGTCTCTCTCTGTCAAATAAATAAATAAAATCTTAAAAAAAAAATAAAAATGGGTACCATTATTTAGATTAGCCAATATTTGCTATTTTGAAGGCTATCATATATATATTTTTTGTATATTAATTACATGAATTAATGATCACTTCCCTAACTTAGTTCCAAGCAGGAAATTAGTGATTTGATGGGTATTCCATTGATGGTTTCCCATAACTATTGAAGGAATGATTAAATGGTGCATAAACTGATTCCTTGTCATTACCCACAAATTTTCAATAAGCACTCAATGCCCCCTAAATGTCTGTCATGAGAAAATACATGTATTTGGCTCTGGGCTTCATATAAGCAAGTAAGCATAAAGGGCATACACGTGAGATGTTCTCAGCTGATATCTGGGGGAGGGAGTAGAAATCATAGTTACACAGGCACTTTTTTTATTGACTACCCAAAATGGGCCACGCCTATATGCAGGGTACTTCACACACATTTTCTCAAACCATTATCTGAACTCTGTCAACTCAAAGTGCTGCTGCCCTGCATTGGAAACTTTGTAATCCCAGTCTCTGGTCTATGTGGTAGAAATTGAGGAGGAACATAAGGACTTTCTGTCACTTTCTCACGAATGGGATTCCTCTATTTTGTGAAATAAAGTGTTATTAGACCACTAGGGTTCCCCCACCTCAATTTAGTTTCATTGCACTACTATTCCATGGAACTTCTCTTATACTCTGATTAAAGACTCTCTACATCTTTGCTTTCAGAACATGGTTTTTCTGTCTTTCTATGTCTTTTAAAAACATTATAGTTGAAAACTGCTAAGTCTATATTAGAATCTGCTGGACAAATGCTATTTCAATTTAGAGAGCCAAATATGTCCTTTAACTTTTACCACTTGTGTAAAAACAGCTAGAATTGATGTGAATTAGCCATTCCTATTAGGGGAAGTGTTTAAAAAATGCACTCTGCTTTGGCAAGCACACCACCTTATTGTAGGGAGGTCAAGATACTATTAAAGTCAATACTATTTTAATGATTAATTTGATGTAGCTATGCAACAACAGAAGTTAAAGAAGAAACACTATTAAAAAATACTTCCAGGTTTTATTATTTTCCCAGAAACTGACACCAATTCTGATGATTATTTCAATGGATTTTTTTTCTTTAAAAACTTAAAAGTTTGTACACTTGAGGTTTTTTTTTTTATCTAACTCAGCATTATTACAGGGAAGGAAATATCAGAAAATTGAATAAGAAATGTATTTACAATGATCTATGAGATGAGGAAAAGCCTTCCAGAAATAATATATTCTTTTCAATATTAAATTTCTTGTTATACGTGATATAATTGTCTACACAAAAGTCTCCCAGCTTCTGAACAAATTGTCTTGAGTATTATTAATATCTTAAAACTGAGTCTTCTTATGAAGTATTTTTGTTCCTCTTTGTGACTACTAAATATTCAAAGAAGGAAATACATCCTAGTTACCTAATATTGATTCAAATAATGTATCATTATAAAATAAAAATACAGGTTCATTAGGCTAAGTCAGACTTTCCCCTTCTTTTTGCTTTGCTAAAAATTACAGATCTAATGCCCTATATTGAGGTTTCTCCAAATAAAACAGTCAATTCTTACCTGCTTTCTCTGAGATGCTTATGTCATCTGGGGGTTTAAACACATCATATAGGACAAGTAGAACTAATTCTTTTTTCTCTTTTACCTAATCATGCTTAAAAATTCTGTGAATTAGGTAAGTACTCTAAGAGTAAATACAGTTAAATTTAAAGGGAAAATGTTTAGTGTTCACAATTAAAATAACTAAGAACATAATATCTCAAATATTTTAAGAAGGTACTAAAAAAATCACTGTATATGACAAAAATTACTTTCCATTGAGCTATATTTGTATTTTTAAATATAAAGTCACTTGGTTAAATCCTTAGATACTTATTTTCTGACATGGAATTTCTTTTTTTATTTAAGTAAATAGTACAAGTTGCCTGATCCCTAGAAAATTCTGTAGGTAAGCAAATACTATAAGATGAAACATACCAGAACACTGAGGATAATTTGCATTCATTGACTCTGTAGAGGTGCTGGACAAAGGCTCATTTTTAAAATGGAGCATAATACAAAATTATGGACGTGGCAAATCAATAATTCTTTATACATGTCAGATGAAGTAATTTTTTTAGTTAGCTAATTGGCTTTAAGGAAAATATCTCACTAAACTAAGGACATCAGAGGTACAAATGAAAACTATTTTTTTATTTCCCCCTAACTGTGATACCAAAGTCAGAATATCTTAATTTGGATTTTCAATGATGTATTTATTTTTCAAATTAAATTTTCTCATTGTTTTCTAAATTCTTTTTGTAAACTTTAGAACACAGTTGAACTCTGAAAACAAATAAGCTTATTACACTTTGCAAGGATTTATAGGAGTACTCCCCATTGAATGTGAGTGTGCATTTGGAAGAATTGATTCATAAAAGCCAGAGACACTGACTACTTCTTTAAACTTCCTGAATAAATAAACTTTACCTAAATAGGTTGTATTACCTGTAAGAACTGTTCATGTTATATGCTGAAATATCTACTCTTCAATGCTTAATGTAATTTGTAAAATACATAAATGTCAAAGGTGAGGCCAAAGAAAGTATTTCTTTAGGAACTTCTACAAATAGTCCCCTTCTTTTTTTTTTTTTTAAGATTTATTTATTTATTTGACAGAGAGAGACACAGCAAGAGAGGGAACACAAGCAGGGGGGAGAGGGAGAGGGAAAAGCAGGCTTCCCGCCGAGCAGGGAGCCCAATGCGGGGCTCAATGCCAGGACCCTGGGATTATGACCTGAGCCGAAGGCAGATGCTTAACAACTGAGCCACTCAGGTGCCCCAAACAGTCCCCTTCTTTAGTAATTAGATGATTGAAACTATTCCTGCCACCCCTCCAAATGTTATCATACCACCAACTGAACTATCGAAAAGTATATTTTGTTACTCAGTAATTTTTTTGTTTGTTTTTTTGGTTTTTTTTGTTTGTTTGGGTTTTTTTAAAGATTTTATTTATTTATTTGAGACAGAGAGAATGAGAGAGAGAGAGCATGAGAGGGAGGAGGGTCAGAGGGAGAAGCAGGCTCCCTGCCAAGCAGGGAGCCCGATGTGGGGCTCGATCCCGGGACTCCAGGATCATGACCTGAGCCGAAGGCAGTCACTTAACCGACTGAGCCACCCAGGCACCCTTGTTACTCAGTAATTTCAAACTAGAATGATGCCAGTTGTAATTGTTTTAGAGCGTCTCAACTATTAACTTGCTTCTATGTAGCCACGTATGGAACATGTCACAATTGGATGGACACTGGCAAGCTGAGTCCCTTTAAATTGCTTTACTGAATACTAAGAGATAAATCATTTGATTTCAGCTTCTCCTTGACTGATGTAAATGACAAACCTGGTAACTGTTTATTTATTTATTTATTTATTTATTTATTTATTTGAGAGAGAGAATGAGATAGAGAGAGCATGAGAGGGGGGAGGGTCAGAGGGAGAAGCAGACTCCCTGCTGAGCAGGGAGCCCGATGTGGGACTCGATCCCGGGACTCCAGGATCATGACCTGAGCCGAAGGCAGTCGCTTAACCAACTGAATCACCCAGGCGCCCACCTGGTAACTGTTTATATTGCAAAAGTTACCAATTTTATAGAATGAAAATTTTTCTAGCCCAGTGGACTTCCTTTCCATCTAATCAGCCTATGGCACCCATTGACTGACACAGTGAGTTTACTTTCAAAAGAAAGTAAGTTTTATCACTTATTTCTCCATGTGTTTTCTTTTATTAGGGCTTACATTGAAGTGCCCTGGGAGTCTTTGATATCTTATCTTTTCTTTCCCTGGATTGCCTACAATGCAGTTGCAAAATACTTATTCTCTCCCAACATTTTATTTATTTATTTATTTTAACTTCTCACACCCAAACTGAACTACATGAATGACTTACTCCCCGGCACTTTTACAGAGGAGATGAATGAAGTAGACTGTCTCTGATAGAAATAGCCTGTCTTCCCTGTATCTCTTAGAGTTCCTTTTAATTTTGGTCATGCGGTAAAGGATTTCAGACAAGCAAGTTTTTTTTTTTTTTTTTTTTTATGAGTGACTGACACATAAATAGTTAACTTGGGAAACTTGGGATGGAAACTTGGCAGGGGACCCATGGTTCAGGATATTAATATTTCTCTATTAGTTTAAAGATGAAAAAGTAGTATGACCTTCTTCAAACAGCCAAGCTAAAATTTCAGCTGCTCCTAAGGATTTGTGTGTGTGTGCTCTTTTTTTTTGTTCTTTTGTTTTTCCTCTTTATTTCCTCACATCTGGAGAGTCAGCAACAATGTTCCTATAATAAACCTCCCTGGCTTAGAGCCAATAAATTGTTATAGGTAGGCAGAACCTTAACCACCATTCAGTTAGGAATTTTTCATTCTGGGTTCTGGACTGCCCTTATGTTACATTAAGAATATTCTCAGGGGCACCTGGGTGGCTCAGTTGTTTAAGCGACTGCCTTCAGCTCAGGTCATGATCCTGGAGTCCCTGGATCGAGTCCCACATCAGGCTCCCTGCTTGGCAGGGAGCCTGCTTCTCCCTCTGACCCTCCCCCCCTCCCATGTGCTCTCTCTCTCTCATTCTCTCTGTCTCAAATAAATAAATAAAAATCTTTAAAAAAAAAAAGAATATTCTCAGATCTTTTTCGGGGAAAAGGGAGAAGCCAAAAATTAAGAGTTTAAGATCAGAGAGTGTATCACCCTTTATGAGAGTAACTCCAATTTATCTGATATTAGAGTTGTACTTCAAATTTTATGAAATACCAATTTTAGTGATTAATCACTTGGAAATCCCCTATTTTCTGTTTTTCAACTTCCATTACTCAAGCATGATAATAACAAATATTACTTCCGTAAATCTAGCTCTGTTTACTATTGGAGGACATCAGAATCCATTCTATTCATTCTATATTTGTCTCAAACACAAAGAAAGGCCCTACCCTTCTTCAAACCTGTCTATAGGGGCATGCACAGTGGAATTCAAAACACCAAAACTTCCAAGTCTGTGTCATCCCTGCAAAGCCATCCCTGGTAACTGCCAAAGTCACACTGAGTCAGGGCCACACTGTGCCTTATTGGATGGAAACTATGCTGATGTGTCAATACCTCAGAACTATTGGAACCTGCAGAGAAAGTTGAGATCTCTGAGCTCTTAATACAAAAAGAAACACGGTGTGCTCTCCTCATAAGTGGGGAAAGAATCTTACTTCCTAACTATGCTAATCCATGAGTCCCTAGGCAATGCTTTGATTTTCAGAGAGGTCTTTGTGGAATAACTGTATCTGTACTTTCTACCAAATCCTTCTCCTCAGAGTTAGGTACACACTGGTGAATATTAGGCTAGAAATAATGTGATACTTAACACTGGGTTGTTCAACTTCCCTCTTCCCTACCTTCCCTATTAGACCCTGAGCTAGTATTTTAGGTCTTGTGTGCCTGATCTTCGTTTTTCCTTGTGATGAGATATTGTCTTGGAGGTTCTACAATTCCCTATATAAATTGTTCATGGCTGGACATGGCCCTCAGACCCTCCAGTGGAGCTCCTATATGCATGCATCCTTTGATAAGCAAAGCTAAGGTTCAAGCTGACAGGGGAAATTGAGGTCCACACAGGTGAGAATGACTTGCCTAGAGTCTCACAGGACAAAAACATGATTTACTGTTATGAGTTCACTGCAGCACACAGCTTCTGAGGAACTCTTGGTCAACATCTCCTTAAAACAGAACCAATATCATTCGACACCAAATTATGTAAAGGTCACTTTGAAAATAGAATCAGTAAGAAAGAGATATTAGAAGAAAAGTTAATTCCTATTTCCTTAATTTGTACCTAATGATCTTTTTCTTTTCTTTTCTTTTTTTTTAAGATTTTATTTATTTATTTGACAGAGAGAGACACAGCGAGACAGTGAACACAAGCAGGGGGAGTGAGAGAGGGAGAAGCAGGCTTCCTGCAGAGCAGGGAGTCTGATGTGGGGCTCGATCCCAGGACCCTGAGATCATGACCTGAGCCGAAGGCAGACGCTTAACGACTGAGCCACTCAGGCACCCCCTAAGGATTTTTTTCAAGATCCCACTGTCCTAAATGGGATCTTGAAAAAGATATATGCATTTAGTTGTCATCTCTCTTTAGGTTCCTCTTGTCTATGACAGTTTCTCAAACTTACATTTTCATGATGTCGGAGTTCCTGAGAAGCACTGGTCATGTATTTATTGTAGGATGCCCCTCTGCTGGGACTTGTCTCCATGTTTTTCTCCTATGGAGACTTGGGTTTTAGAAAGGAAGATCACAGAGGATCACATATCATTTTCATTATATCATATCAAGAGTACACAGCATCAACATGATTTATGACTGCTAATGTTAACCATGACTACTCACTCCCTAAATGAATGTTCGTGATTTTCCCCACTGTGAAGTTACTCTTTTCCCCATTTCTATACTTTACTTTTGGAACAAAGTTTCTGTGGCACAGTCCACATGTCATGGGTGGAGAGTTATATTTCCCCTTCTTTAGGGTAGGAAATCTAAATCAATTATTTGGAATTCTGTATGGAAGATTTATCTCTTCTTCCTCCATTCATTAATTCATTAAATCATTTATTTATATTCATAGAATCATGGACATTTATTTTATACTTTGCATTATAATCCAATACTACTTTATTTTGTTGTTCTAATTATTCCTTTCAGCTTTGGCTACTGGAAACTCTTTCCATTAGCTCATGGGCTCTTTGACAAGAATGTGTTGTTGTTGTTGTTGTTTCAATATGGAACACTTCATGAATTTGCATGTCATCCTTGCTCAGGGGCCATGCTAATCTTCTCTGTATCATTCTAATTTGAGTTTATGCTGCCAAAGCTAGCATTAATGCATTTTTGCTTTTGTTTTCTTTCACCACTTCCTTATATTTGGCACAGCAAGATTCTCCAGTCTTATCTTACACATTTCCTTCCCTAGTCCTAGAATCAGTGATTCTCCAAGGAATATTATTCAAAACCAAGATTTGGTCCTTAGGGTGTACACATTGTTGCTGGGGTGTTATTTCTTAGGGTGTGCACATTGTTGCTGGGGTGTTTTTCTTTTAGGCTTTCTCATCTGACAGAGCAAGAAATATATGTTTGTATTCTAACCCACATATATACACATATCTACATATATATGTATATACAGATGGATAGATAATATGTAACCATCTGTAACAATATTAACCTAAATATGAGTTCTTACTGAGATTAGTTACTCTTAAATTTCTCTGCCTCCCAATTTTTATTCTTTTCACATTTCCTGGTTTTATTCTGTCTTCCAATTATCTCCTTTAAATTAGGCTCGCTCATCTAAATAACATTATGCTGGAAGCTTCTAAAGAGCCACCATCAACATACTAGTAGCTGCTAATTAGAACTCTGAAATAAATGAGGTAACTTAATAAAACCTAACTGAGAGATAGGAGTCTGATGGGCAGCCCCAACGTTTTTGTTTTTGGTTTTAAGATTTACTTACTTATTTTGGAGAGCGAGAAAGCAGAAGCAGGGGGAGGGGCAGAGGGAGAGAGAGAAAACCCTCAAGCAGACTCCCCGTTGAGTACAGAGCCCAACTCGGGCTCAGTCCCAGGACCCTGGGATCATGACCTGAGCTGAAACCAAGAGTCAGTCACTCAACCGACTGAGCCACCCAAGCACCCCACAGCCCCAATATTTAAGACACAAACCCAGAGAGGTACAACCATTAGTGAGAGTTGTTATTGAAGATATCAGAATATGTTTGTTCATAGCCAATTAATCTTAATTCTCCCAACAAATTTTATTTTTTTCAAGCCTCCATGTCTTTTCATGTGTTGTTTGCTCTGTCCAGAATTCTCTACACAAATTATTCCATTTGGTAAATTTCTTTTTACAATTCTTTTTTTTTTAAGATCTTATTTATTTGAAAAAGAGAGAGAAAGAGAAAGAATGAGAGGAGAGAGACGCCTAGGGAGAGGGAGAAGAAGAATCCCCATTGAGCAGGGAGCCTGCCATGGGGCTGGATCCCAGGACCCTAAGATCATGACCTGAGCTGAAGGTAGACACTTAACTGACAGAGCCACCCAAGCACTCCTTTTTTTCTTGTTGTTATGTTAATCACCATACCTTACCTCGTTAGTTTTTTATGTACTGTTCCATGATTCATTGTCTGTGCATAAGACCCAGGGCTCCATTCTTTTTTAATTTCCTGGTTGACCCTTTCATTCTTTAGTAGGATGCTCTTTATCCTCCATGTATTTGAGTTCTTTCCAACTTTCCTCTTGTGATTGAGTTCTCGTTTCAAACCATTGTGGTCTGAAAATAGGCAGGGAATGATCCCAATCTTTTTGCACTGGTTGAGACCTGATTTATGACCTAGGATGTGATCTATTTTGGAGACTGTTCCATGGGCACTAGAGAAGAATGTGTATTCTGTTGCTTTGGGATGGAATGTTCTGAATACGTCTGTTAAGACCATTTGGTCCAGTGTGTCATTTAATTCTTTATTTCCTTGTTGATCTTTTGCTTCGATGATTTGTCCATTTTGGTGAGGGGTTGTTAAAGTCCCCCAGTATTATTGTATTGTTGTTGATATGTTTCTTTGCTTTTGTTATTAATTGCCTTATATAGTTGTCTGTTCCCATGTGAGGGGCATAGATATTTACGACTGTTAGATCTTCTTGTTGGATAGATCCTTTAAGTAGGATATAGTGTCCTTCCTCATCTCTTATTACAGTCTTTGGTTTAAAATCTAATTTTTAAAGGATTGCCACCCCAGCTTTCTTTTGGTGTCCATTAGCATGGTAAATTGTTTTCACCCCCTCACTTTCAATTTGGGATGTCTTTAGTCTAAAATGAGTCTCTTGCAGATTAGCGTATGGATGGGTCTTGTTTTTTAATCCAGCCTGATAGCCTGTGTCTTTTGATTGGGGCATTTAGCCCATTTACATTCAGGGTAACTATTGAAAGATAGGAATTTAGTGCCATTGTATTGCCTGTAAGGTGACTGTTACTGTATATTGTCTGTGTTCCTTTCTGGTCTATGTTGCTTTTAGGCTCTCTCTTTGCTTAGAGGGCCCCTTTCATGATTTCTTGTAGGGCTGGTTTTGTGTTTGCAAATTCCTTTAGTTTTGTTTGTCCTGGACGCTTTTTATCTCTCCTTTTGTTTCACTGACAGCCTAGCTGGATATAGTATTCTTGGCTGCATATTTTTCTCATTTAGTGCTCTGAATATATCCTGCCAGTCCTTTCTGGCCTGCCAGGTCTCTGTGGATAGGTCTGTTGCCAATCTAATGTTGCTACCATTGTAGTTTCCCTATTTCTTCTCCCCAGCTGCTTTCAGGATTTTCTCTTTGTCTCTGAGACTCATAAGTTTTACTATTAGATGTCGGGGTGTTTCCTTCCCCAAATTAGGGAAGTTCTCTGCTATAATTTGCTCCAAGATACCCTCTGCCCCTCTCTCTCTTTCTTCTTCTTCTGGGATCCCAATTATTCTAATGTTGTTTCATCTTATGGTATCCTTATCTCTTGAATTCTGCCCTCGTGATCCAGTAGCTGTTTATCTCTCTTTTTCTCAGCTTCTTTATTTTCCATCATGGTCTTCTATCTCAATGGTTCTCTCTTCTGCCTCATTTATCCTAGCAGTTAGCACCCCATTTTTGATTGCATCTTGTTAATAGACTTTCTGATTTTGACTTGGTTAGATTTTCATTCTTTTATTTCTCCAGAAAGGGTTTCTCTAATAACTTCCATGCTCTTTTCAAGCCCAGCTAGTATCTTTAAAATGATGATTCTGAACTCTAGATCTGACATCGTACTAATGTCCGTACTGAGTAGGTCCCTGGCAGTTGGTACTACCTCTTGTTCTTTTCATTGATGTGATTTTTTTCCATCTTGTCATTTTGTCCAGAGGATAATAGATGAATGAGAGAATAAAATGCTAGCAGGGTAACAACGTCTCCAGAAAATATACTCTAAACAAATCAGAAATGACCTGAAGCTGGGGGGAAAGAAAGGGAAAGAAAGAAAAAAGAAAAATAAAAAGATAAAAACAAACAAAAACAGAACAAAACAAAACAAAAAAAACAGAATATGATCAAATATGATCAGGCTGATGCATAGATCAGTGCCACACACTAGATTTTGGGTGTCTTTTTGTCTGTTAGAAAAAGTCCTCCCAAAATTTTAAAGAAAGAAAAACTTATATATGTACGAAAATAAGGGTTGATATGATGAAGGGATGGAATATGACTGTAAAGATGAAAATTATAAATAATTGTATAGACAGAATTGATAAGAAGTTGTTTGAAAAAAGAAAGAAGAGGATTTAAAAAAAATGAAAAAAAAAAGGGAGAGAATGTGATCAGGCAGTAGTTAGAACAAAACCATACACTAGAGATTTAGGGTATGTTTTGATCTGTTAGAAGAAACTATTTCAAAATTTTAAAGAGAGAACAACTTATATATATATGCCAAAAATAAGGGTAACTACTATGAAGGGATAGAATATGACTCTAAAATGAAAAATGAAAATGTTTTTTAAAAAAGGGATTGATAAGATGTTGGTTGAAAAAGGGAAAAAGAAAATTTCAAAAAAAAAAGTTAAAAAAAATAACTTTGAAAGCCTAAAGAATTATGGTAAAAAGCCATGGATTCTATGTGCATTATTCTCCTAGCGCTGGAGTTCTGCCATTCTCATTGATCAGTATACTGGTCTTGGCTGGCTGTTCTTGCTGAAATTCTGGGGGAGGGGCCTGTTGCTGTGTTTCCCAAATATCTTTGCAAGAGGTGGAATTGCCCCACCCTTGCCGGTCCGGGCTAAGTAATCTGTTCGGGTTTGCTCTTGGGAGCTTTTTTTCCCTGCAAGCTTTCCATACAGCTTTGGAGGATGAGAGTGAAAATGGCGGCCTCCCAATCTTCGCCCCATAGGACGGGAGAACTCAGGGCCCCACTCCTCAGTGGGCCCCCAGAGAAAAGCAGTCAGTCACTCCCGTCTCCCCGTCTCTGGCCGCACTCCGTGCTCACCCGGCCTGTGACCAAGCGTTTCTATCTTTGGCACCTGACGCAGTGTGGAGTCTCCAAACCCAGCAGATCCCCACAGTGCATTCCCGCGCTGCTCCTCCCAGTTGAGGAAGGGGAGTCTCCCCAGATCTGCTGCTTGTTGGGTCCCTGCTGGAAGAGCAGTGGCCCGACTGTGCCGCGGATCACAGTTTATGGCAACCCCAAGCTGAGAGCCCACACCTCAGCTCCATCTCTGCAGTCGGCTACCCTCCTCTGATTCCTGGGAGCTCTGCTACACTCAGGCACCCCCGGTCTTTCTGTGACCCCGAGGGTCCTGAGACCACACTGTCCCAGTGAGGGTTCCATCCCCCGCTTAGCCACTGGAGTGATGTCCCTCAGTGTAGCCAACTTCTTAAAGCTCCAATTTTGTGCTCTGCAGCTCTATCATTTGCCAGTGATGGAGGCCCCCTCCCCCCCAACTATCCTCCCAATTATCACCTCGGATTCACTTCTCCGCACATCCTACCTTCCAGAAAGTGGTCGCTTTTCTGTTCAGAGAGTTGTTGCTATTCTTTTCTTTGATCTTCTGTTGAGTTTGTAGGTGTTCAGAATGGTTTGATCCCTATCCAGCTGAATTTCTGAGACCAGACAAAATCCAGGTCTCCTACTCTTCCGCCATCTTGCTCCCTTTTTTTTTTTTTAAGATTTTATTTATTTATTTGACACAGAGAGACACAGCGAGAGAGGGAACACAAGCAGGGGGTGTGGGAGAGGAAGAAGCAGGCTTCCCGCTGAGCAGGGTGCCAGATGCAGGGCTTGATTCCAGGACCCTTGGATCATGACCTCAGCTGAAGGCAGATGCTTAACAACTGAGCCACCCAGGTGCCCTGCCCCTCTTTTTACCATTCTATACTTTTCTCCCACCACCTAACTCCCATTTAAATGTAACTGTTCCAGTGAAGTTTTATTTTGATGTCTTAACCCAAGTGGTTATGTGTATCTTTCATTCCAATTTGTAGTAACTGCCTTTCTTTTTTTTTAAAGATTTTATTTATTTATTTAATTGACACAGAGAGGGAGAGACAGCAATAGAGGGAACACAAGCAGGGGGAGTGGGAGAGGGAGAAGCAGGCTTCCCGCAGAGCAGGGAGCCCAATGCGGGGCTCGATCCCAGGACCCTGGGATCATGACCTGAGCTGGAGGCAGTCGCTTAACTGACTGAGCCACCCAGGCGCCCCAGTAACTGCCTTTCTTATGATGTTTACCTTATTGTTGTATAATTGTGTTTAAATGTTTTTGTCTTTCATAAGTTGTGAATTTTCTGAAATCATTTACTACTACTAATTCTAAAACTGTATCTGGCACATAGTAGACAGTCAAAAAAACCTTTATGAATAGAGTAATTGAATTAATTAAAGAAGAGAATTTTTTATAGGGATTAAAAGGACAAGCATATAAATGAATTTGACAAAGAAACTTAGAACAAAGTTATGTTAAGGTTTTTAACTCTGGAAAAGTCTCCAGTCCCAAATTATCTACTCCATTTACCTGTCACAGGGTCTGAAATTCACCATTAGAATTTCTTTCATTCAGTTCAATTTATTTTTGTTCAAAGTATCATTTTTCAAATTGAAAATATATACATCCAGGTTAACCTTTTAACTGATAGTTAATATACTGTCAGTCCTTAATGCCTTAGTGTGTGAAATCATCAGATCTCCTGATAGCTTTAATACTGAACACTGACTGCATAGGCAGAAGATAGTTTATTTGGTTCTTAAGAGCATTAATGTTGATATTAAACTGGTGCAAAATCTGTTTTGCTCTTTATAATTTTTGACTTGATAATGAATAATTAACCTCCCCAAATCTCAATTTTCTCATCTGTGAAGTCTTCTGGAATCTATATAATTGAAAATTGTTATGAAGATTAAACAAGACTACACAAATGTTATCCCAGTGCCTCATACTCAGAGTAAGCACTCAGTGAATATCAACCATTATTACTATTTTCATATTCCTCAGGAATGAGAATTTTGATAACAGTTTGGTAGAGAGAGATTATTTTCTTTATAACGGATTGCCTAAATTGGAAAACCTCAGGTAGGATATTAAAGGGATTTGTAGAATTTTCCCAAAACCCAAGGCATCCATTAGAGAGTTGGAACCTGGAGGAAGCAGATTAAAGAAAAAGGAAAGATTAGATTTACTGGTAGCATGGGTTAGAGTATATCCATAATGGATGTTGAAAAGAAATATTTGGTCTATTTTAAAGTATTATGGAGGGTTTTGTCGGCTTGGAGAAACTGAAAGTTGACTAGTGATTCATTTTTTCAACAAGTGGTTACTGACAACACACTATGAATGGTCCAGGCAATAATCTAAGCACTGAGGATATAGCAGTAAACAATAGAGAAAAAAGTCTGTACTCACATTTAAATGTTAGTGGAGGAGGCAATATTTCTCTATGCTGGAAATATGGCTCCAATGGCAAATGGTTTTTCATGTTACAATGATTATGGTAAGGTTATGCTTTACTCTTTTGAAATATATCAAGATAGCTTCTAGAATACGATAACATATCTATTATACACTTAACATGTGTAAGGGACTATACTAACCCGTCTATCAAATAACTAAACTCCCACAACAAATGTATGATGTAGGTTATCATTATTAGCTTATTTTTTCCAATGAAAGAACTGAATCCCAGGGAAAGTAATTAATTAACTTTTCTGAGGTCACATACCTACTGAATGTTACAGTCAGTAATCACAGCCAGAAATCTTATACCAGAGCTCTTAACCACTACCTTATATAGTAAAGTTTAAGACAAATAAGAATGTCCTCTACCAGGCTGCTGCTGTCATCATTTTTCCCTAAGACTCCACAGAGAATAGTCTATTGGCACATCTCCAATACTCTTTCTCCCTGCATAGTCATTCCCTTCCAAATCCATAAGACATGAGTCATTCAGGAAAGAAATCTGAACCAAAGTGGACTGCATTTTTGCAGCTTAGGTCACACATGATTTTTATTTTTATTTATTTTATTTTATTTTATTTTATTTTTAAAGATTTTATTTATTTATTTGTCAGAGAGAACACAAGCAGAGGGAGAGGCAGGCAGAGGGAGAAGCAGGCTCCCCGCCGAGCAAGGAGCCCGATGTGGGACTCGATCCCAGGACCCTGGGATCATGACCTGAGCCGAAGGCAGCCGCTTAACCGACTGAGCCACCCAGGCATCCCTGATTTTTATTTTTAATTGAATACACAAAAAGCAATACACTAGTTGGTCTGGGAACACTATTATTTTTTCTTTACTAAAAGGGTATATATATATATGTGTGTATATATATATATATATATATATATATATACATCTACATATATTAGAATAATCTAGAATATACCTTTAATCATAGTTTTTAAATACACCAATTCCATACCTACTACAAAAAAAATACATCAAATTTAATATTTCGTACAAATAGCATAGTCAGGGTAACATTAATAGACTGCTCTAATAGCAGTTGGCAATAAAAACATTCTGTAAGAAAGGGGAAAAGAGCAAGAAAAATAATTCAAGAAATATCCAATAACTATAAAGCAAAATTGCTAAAATACATGAATTCTTGATTCCTTTAATGGATTGCCAGTTTTTAGGCAAGGAAAAAGTACTAATCTCAAGTCATTTACACAGGATCTAAAATCCATATTTTAAAATATCTAAATCACTCACCTTATTCCTGTTTAGTTAACTGTCACAAAATGAAAATTTTGTGGGTTAATGGAATCATTGAAGCACACACTGAATAAGAACATGTTGAAAATAATAAGGATACTCTCTCTAAAACCCAAGGAATATCATTAATTTGTTTCACAGAAATCCTGAAATCTGGGGCATCTGGATGGCTCAGTCAGTTGGGTGACTGCCTTCCGCTCAGGTTGCGATCCCAGGGTCCTGGGATCGAGCCCCATGTAGAGCTCTCTGCTCAGTGGGGAGCCTGCTTCTCCTTCTCCCTCTGCCTGCTGCTCTCCCTGCTTGTGCTCTCTCTCTCTGTCAGATAAAAAAAAAAAATCTTAAAAAAAAAAGAAATCCTGAAATCTGTGATTTAGACCAAATGATCAGCTTTGAGGGTTTTTTTTTATTTTTACTTTTTATTATCCACTGATACTCCTTATGCTTACACATAATCTTCAACTAGGACTAAAAAGCATGCCAGTATACAAGGATTTATAATGTTTACTTCTTAGTTCATTTTTGCTTTGAATTTGAATTCAATCATAATTAGTCTCTGAGAGCCGTCCTTTACTGTACCAGATTCTCTCTCATGCGTCTTTTTTTCTTTAATTTACCTAGAATTTTTTTTAAAGTAAAGTGTCTTTTTCTTAATCATTGTAGATATTTTAAAATATCCTATTATAATTCTAGTTTCATGTATAGGATATAGAATTAAGCGATAGTTTCAAGCAGGGAACAGACATGAGAAGTTATAGAATCATTTATAAGAATTAAGTATAACAGAATTTCTCACTTAGTATTTTTATTGCTATTTCACATTTATAATTACAGTACAAAAGTGATTTTAAATCTTTCCTATGCTACTCTTCTTTGAAGTACCATGATTTAACATAACTACTTGTATTTTCAGTTTTAACTTGTTAAGTATAGAAAAATGCTAACTTTTTTATTCTCTTAAACTAAAATGGGCAGTATGTCATAATTAAATTCTAGAATAGAAAATCTCAGCAGAAGAGGGATCAAATTCCACCTCCATTACTTACACAATGTGTGATTTAGAGCAAGGCACTTAACCCCTTTAAAATACAGGCCACTCCTCTGTAAAAGTGAGGTCAATTATATCTGCTTCATATAGTGGTTGTGAGGATGAATGGTAATGCAAACAATAGATGACTTGACATAAAGTAGGTTGCTCTCTATGCCTGTGAACTTTGGATTATATTGTTAGTCTTCTCTTTTTCAAAGAGTATCCTGTTAATTTCTGAAACAAATGGTAATTAAATAAATATCTGTACTGTAAATTTAAATTCTTTAACAAGAGAAGGTAACAGAAATCCTTTTCTATATTCACAGAACACCAGGTCATGCACCTTTGGGACTCAGAGAAATTTTAAGACATGTTAGCACTTAGGTAAAGCAGGTTTCAGCCCAGCTATGTTTGTGTATATATATCGCATGGGTGAGCATCTCTGCCTCTGTAGATCTTAATTGGGGGAGGAATGTGATTCACTTTGTCAGTTTCAGTTTCAAGGTGTTTTTCACATCTTGAAAGTGTTGGATTAGTTTAAAAGTTGAATACAGCCTTTGGGGGTTTGAAGAAGAGAAGAACTGAAAATCTGGATTAAGGTATTTTAAAAGAAACATACTACATTCCATGTCATTTCAACAACAGCATGGAAGAGGGGCCAGGATATTGATATCCAAATTCAGATTGATTGCAATTGATTAGAGCCATGAATTAGAAATAATACTTAGTATGGAAAATATGAATGCAAATGATATTTAACTAACAACCACTTACTAACAACTTGTAGAAGTGGTCAAATCTAAAAGGCAAAGGGCATGAGTCAGTAACACAGTGATATACTTTTCCTTTTCCTTGAGAAGCCTCGATGGTATGTTAAAATTAACAGAGATACATTTTTTTAAATGGGTGCAAGCAATGTCCTAATATTTCCTCTGTATTCAAAACCCCTTTACCTAAACATGAATTAAATCAAAGTGAAAAGAGATAGCAATGATTCTAATCAACATTGTTTTATTTATGACTGGCTAATTTTGTTTTTTTGTTTTGTTTTGTTTTGCTTTTTTAATGTGACTATTTTCTGGAAATAAAAATACTAAGGAGAAATTTTCATTAAGACTACAAGCATATGAACCATATGATTCAGCAATTGCACTACTGGGTATTTACCACAAAGATACAAATGTAGGGATCCGAAGGGGTACGTGCACCCCAATGTTTATAGCAGCAATGTCCACAATAGCCAAACTGTGGAAAGAGCCAAGATGTTCATCGACAGATGAATGGATAAAGAAGATGTGGTATATATATACAATGGAATATTATGCAGCCATCAAAAGGAATGAGATCTTGTCATTTGCAATGACGTGGATGGAACTGGAGGGTGTTATGCTGAGCGAAATAAGTCAATCAGAGAAAGTCATGTATCATATGACCTCACTGATATGAGGAATTCTTAATCGCAGGAAACAACCTGAGGGTTGCTGGAGTGGGGGTTGGGGTGGGAGGGATGGGGTGACTGGGTGATAGACACTGGGGAGGGTATGTGCTCTGGTAAGCGCTCTGAATTGTGCAAGACTGTTGAATCTCAGATCTGTACCTCTGAAACAAATAATGCAATATATGTTAAGGAAAAAAAAAAAGAAGAAGAAGATAGCAGGAGGGGAAGAATGAAGGGGGGAAAATCGGAGGGGTAGACGAACCATGAGAAACGATGGACTCTGAAAAACAAACTGAGGGTTCTAGAGGGGAGGGGAGTGGGAGGATGGGTTAGTCTGGTGATGGGTATTAAAGAGGGCACGTTTTGCGTGGAGCACTGGGTGTTATGCGCAAACAATGAATCATGGAACACTTCATCTAAAACTAATGATGTAATGTATGGTGATTAACATAACAATAAAAAATTTTTAAAAAGACTACAAGTATATGAAACTACTTTATTAGAATATAATAAAAACAGGAACAATAATAGCAACAGCTTATTTTTGTTGACTGTTTTAAATACCAGTGTGATATGTTTCATTGAATTATTCCCTATGCTTTATCAGTTTATTCATTTATCAGACAAGAAGACTGAAATTTGGAAAGGGAAAGTTTCTCACGGTCATATAGAATATGCACACATTGATTTCAATTTGCCTTGAGAATGTGAGCAGATGAAATGGGTTTAAGTTGCAACTATAAAGGAACGTCATTAATATTAGAGATTTTTAAATGGAGAAGCAATAGCCAAGGTTTGCCACTTGATCAATTGAGAAGGAAACAAATAACTTCTCTTCCTCTTGAGTTCAGTTAAGTGTTGTTCTTAGAGGTAGGTTTCTTAACGTGGGCTTCAGGAATTTTGCCTATGCCTGAAAATTGTATGCAAAATCATATGTGTATGTGAGTGTGAGAATGTCTACGTATATTTGTGGGTTTGTATTTTGATGTGTAGGAGAATATGGATGAGTTTCAGTTTATTTTTTTAAGGGACAAAAGGACCAATAGTTATCATCCAATTTTCAGAAGTGCCTATAATACAAAAAAATGTTTATAAGCAAGTCATTGTTTCATAGGTAGCAATGTTTTAAATTAGCTAATGGATAATCTGAGGTATATTAAACATTTTAAGAGTTTATTTGCACAAAAATGGCCTGGAAATTTGGTTGGCTACAACCTTATATTGATTGGTGTTTGCCTTATATGGAAAAGCTTGGTAGGTCGTGTGTGATTGGTGGTTGTTAGGTTTCAGTTTGTTAACTTTGAGGCATTTATAGGCTTAGGTTTTGGTTTGCTTATGTGGGCTGCTAAAGTATTTGAACCACCAACCTAATGGCCTCTGTTTAATTAATTTAACAACATCAGTGGTTCAAATATTATAACCCTGAGATCAAGAACTGAGCTGGGAACTAGAGTCTGACCCTCAACTGACTAAGCCACCCAGGTGCCCCAACAATTGTATTTTAAAGATAAGGAAACTGGTCCTTAAGGAATTTATTGATATAAATTCACACAGCTAATGTAAAATGACAGTGGGATAAACGTCCAGTACTTTCTGAATCCAGAGACAGTAATGTTAACCCCTTTATTTTCTCTCCATTCTTATATTCCTGGCTTATATTTCTTGTCTGGTCAGCTTCCCTAACTTTGTAATGGTCAGGATAAGAAGGGATCATTTCTCAAAGCAACTGGATTCACATGGGTCTCAAATTGAGGGCTGTCAGCCCACTGAACTATTTAGAGCAGCATTTGTAGGGAGGGTGATAAGCTATGATTCCAGAAGCAGGAGACCTTGGTTTTAGGCCCAAATAAGTGATAAGAAGTCCCAGAATAAGGAAATCCTTATCGCTTATCCAAATATCTCCTATCATATTTCAACACAAATATTTTTGTTTTTTTATTCTCCCTAGAGAGCTACGTTCTAATATTATATCAAATACGAGTCACATAAGTTTCAATGTAGGATTTATATTCTGTATCATCACCAAGCTTAGTAGACATATGAGGCTTTCTTTTTTATGATATCTATTTTATCCGTACAGAAAGAGGCTGGTGGAACAACCCACTGAAACTAGTATTCATTGGGATACTGCTAATAGAACAAATACTCCATCAGATAAAAAGGCCTCTCTCTTTCATAAATGTATCTCATATATATGAGATATATATAGATATAGATATAGATGATATAGATATAGATATAGATTATATCACCATTTTAGCCTTAATTTAAAATTCCAGATCTCTCTACATTTCCACTATGTTAATTATGATTCACAACCTCTGACTTCCCTTACACCCCCCAGTAAATCATTACATTTTCAGGAAAAGCCTGTTGAGTGGTATTTTCTGTGAGTAAAAGAAAATACAAATCTTTTATGCCAACATAGTAACACATGAGAATAAGTCATAATGATGTGAACTTACACGTTACCTTCACAAGGTTCTCTGATGTTTAGTCTAAGAACATCCATATTCACAAGAAAAGATTGTAACAGTTGAAACAACACAAATATGGGTGAGTTGGAGAAACAACTGAAACAACAAATATGTTCAAAAATGCATATTTGGATTTGAATGTTTAAATATTTATACAAAACCTCAAAACTCTTCTTTGTTTTGTCTTTATAATACAGGTTTCTTTATAATACAACGCACTTCAGGCGTTGATTTAATACAGGGAGACTGGTATTAAGTCTCCCTGTATTTAAATCAGACTTGTATATGCATCTCCCATGCCATTACAATGGGCAAAGTTGTATTTTTTTAGCTACCTTGGATGGGACCCATACAAGTCTTTCTCAGTAATAACCAGAACATGAGAAGGCTTTCTTTCAGATGTGCAAGGACTGCAATCCAAAGGGGACAAACAAAACCAAACATGCATTTATTGCCCCATTTGGAAGATAGTTTTTACATATTTATATGTGTATATATTTATAAGTGTTGTTTGGTGTTAGATTGGCTCTTTTTCACATTCCTTATATGTCAATTTCTTTTATAAATTTGTCTTTTCCTTTCTGGTCAGGTATTTGTTTATTTTTAACATATTCTCTTGAATATACTAGTATCATTTTTAGTTTTATCTCTCATCATTCTATTCTGTGGTGAAAGACACAGAATTCTCATTATCTTGGTGTAAGTTTATTTTATTTTATTTTTATTATTTATTTTTATTATTTTCCTTATGCTGTGCATTTGTTTTCTGTGACTTGTTCATTTCACTGGTATAAATATAAATGTCTTTCAAGGCATTTTTTCATCTTTTGCCATTGATTTTTAATGATCTTGAATCTAGACATAATTTAGGATATTCTAAAATTATATTTCTGTTTCAACTACATAATGTGTATGTATATAAATATAGATATGGCAAAAAAATATAGATATGGCATATATATGTATATGTATGCATAATAATATATACTTGTAAATAGGTGGATTTTTCCATTTTTCATTTGATAACAATTGATATATGGCATAAATGTATAATTTTATGTATCATAAATATACAAATAATAATTTATTCCTTTATAAAATGTAGATATCTCATGTGAAAATAAATTTTATTTGAGTTAATTTAATCAGTTTTTGGGGCACCTAGGTGGCTCAGTCAGTTAAGCGTCTTCCTTCGGTTCAGGTCTTGATCTCAGGGTCCTTGGATTGAGCCCCATGTGGGGCTTTCTGCTCAGGGGAGATTCTGCTTCTCCCTCTCCCTCTAACCCCCACGGCTGCTCACTCTCTCTCTCAAATAAATAAATAAAGTTTTCAAAAAATTTAATTAGTTTTCATTTCAGTATACCATGATGAATATAATAATTGGATAAAAAATGTTAGCCCTACCAGATTTTCATGATCTGGGCCTGGAGCTAAATAAAAGTAATCCAAGAATGGTTAGCATCTATAAAGACAAATATTTGTAGCATCAAGTCTAATAGCAGTATTGATCCTCCCATAGATAATTCCTGCTGCTGTTATTCACCAATTTAATGCTAGCTTATTGGCTTATTGTATCACCTCTCACTAATTCATGGGCCCAAAGACATTTTGATTCATACCCTTAGTCTTTCCACATAAACATACTGTGATAAAAGCTGTCTGAATCTGAAATGTAAATTAGTGAAGAATTAATCAGTTTGGCAAAGGTGTTAAACAACACTCTAGCATGGTGACAACTTCAAGACATTTATCCAGCAGGTAGTTTGAAGATTAAATTTACTACTGATTTCAGGGTTGGGTCGGTAATCCATTTGTTAATAGGAACACAACTGTGTAATTTAATATTTTGACAATAAGTGAATTGGATCTTAATATAGGACTTGAAATCTTATAAAAATGTATGTTTTTGGCCAGCCATATAACTTGACTTTCTCCAACACAGACTTTTCCTTCCTTTCCCTAGGCTTCTGTCTATCTTTGTGCATATAAACAGCCTGATGCTTTTACACTGGAGATTCCTGTTTTGGAACATTTTTAAAAAACCTAGCTATACTCTTCAATGTGAATTTCAGCCATAACAGCAAGCAGCTTGACGCTGTTTGTTGGAATACCTTTCTCATACTATAAAATGTCAAACCACTAGATAAAATGTTCAGAAATATAGGACACAGAAATGTTTTGAGCAGTGTTGTTCTCACCACTTGGAAAATAATTGGGATATGTTTCACAAGACAGAACTGCTAGAATGGGGTTATGATCAGAAAGGAAATTCATCTAAACTCAAAGCTCAAAATTGTCCTTGATTTTAGGTGATGGTCCCGAGATTTGAGAACATACCCACCAAAGTATAAACATCATTCAACCATTGCTATTATATTTTGAATATGAAATTTGAGTATCAAATTTTTACCTAACAGTTACTTAGATTATACATTCCTGGGTTTTAACTATGAGGCCATTATATCTCACTCTCTAAAATTTTCTTGATACCAATGAAACAGAATTCCTAAGAAGGCAAGAATCACTAGTGATAGTCAAGCTCACAACAATTGTTCTCAAACCTCTTTTGAAGTTATCTCGGGTCAGCAATGACAAGTTCTTTGTTTCTATTGTCTTGGGTACAGTTTCTGCTTTAAGTTATGATATTTCTTAGCCTCATCTCAAAAAAAAAAAAAAGAAAAAGAAAGCTTACCAGCATAGAGAATTAAAGACCATAACTTAATTGACTACAGTCTTAAAAGATAGCAGGCCATTATTAATAATTGAAGAATGTTACCATTCTCCACCTTCCTAAATTACAAACTATGTGTTCATACAAAATACACATATATCACATACAAACATAGGAATGCCATAATGGGTACAAGGTTTTCCCCAAACAGTGCATGAAAGTCCATTTAATCTGCAATGAGATTCAAACATAGAACTATAACTAGCCTATTTCTGGTATCTAGGAGCAAGAGGTCACATGATACAGGAAGGAAAAGAAAGATACCTCCCCATTCCTTCCCCACACACTTTTGGTTCAGGAAAAAAGTAAGAAAATTTTCTATAATTGTTCTGTTACTTTCCTTTTTCCCGTCTATTTTTCTTCAATTCTATTAACATTTTTTCATTGTCTTCCTTTACTAATAATATTCTTTCTAAATCATTTGCCTCCACATAATCAAAACTTCTACACTTCAACTAAGTATTAATTTATAAGGATTCTCATGATGCCCATTAATTATTTTTTACTCATATTAAGTGGGAATAATATCCAGTTCCTCATGCTGGTCAATTAAATTTTCGTTTTAAGAACTGAGAGTCTTTTTAGCTAGGTAAGATAAACACTCAGGTACTGTGGAAAGATACATATTTGGGCAAGATCCCAAAAGATGAGAGAGGCCTTCTCTGGAATGTACACTTCAGCATAAGTTTCCATAGGTGCTCTTTCTGCTTTTCATGTTTTCCCCTCCTTTCTCCATTTCAGAATCTAAAAATTCTTTAAGAATTCTTAGGTATTTTAATAATTGGCCCAATGGCTGCAATAGTAGGGAGGTTCCCCAGAGAAGGGCTAAGTATAACTGCTTTCACATTCAGATTATTTGTAATTTGTGATTTGCTGGTAGAAACACAAGGATTTAAATCTCTTTGGATAAAGAAAAGCGCACATTAATACTCTTCTAGGTCCTTGCTTTTTCATTTCTCATTAAGCTAAAAGCTAAATGAGTCCCTGAGCTCTGTGATCATGGCTCCTAGAGTTTTTCCAGTTTACTCTTAACACCCTCCTGCTTAGCTCAGTCTGCTACTTTATTCTCATTTTTATTCTTGTTGTCTGTGAATAAATAATATCTTATAATCCTTCTTTATGTCTTTCAATCCTCACTTTTTACCCCAGTCAGGTGTCTATACTTGCCCTTTCTCTAAGTAGATTAAGTCTTGGGCTGGACACATCAGATTTTATTTCCCAGACAGAAGTATGTGGATCTATTCTGAAGTAGGTATTTTCCTTTTCAAGATTTCTATGTTCCCAGCAACTTCTCTTTTGAACTCAGGCCTTGTTTCTGACATTGTCTCTTGTCTTATTCAACAGACATTTAGTATTCCTAGAAACCTAACATTTATTTCTAGCATGTGTGTAGTATGTGGCTTGAAGTCACTTGTTCCATTTCTGACTTGCTCCTTGGATTCAATATATATAGCTTTTGTAATTCAAATGCACTCCTCTATTTGGTTTAACATTGGGAAGTGATGGTCAGCTAACTTGTTTTGTCAAAAGTGATTTTAAAACAGTAGTTTGACCTATAAGATCCAAGATTTTGACTCTCAATCACCCATCTATCTAGGTTTCTATCTAATCTGTGTCTGTCTTTATCAGTCTGATTGAGGTATATATCTCTGTCTCTTAGATAAATACCTTGGATCAAATGGTAGGTGAAAGTTTAACATTTTAAGGACCTTACAGGTTTCTTAGTTTTACAGTGTTTTGTACTGTTTTATATTCACATTAGCAGTATAAGAGAGTTACATGAGAGTTCAAGTTGTTTCATATAATTAATAATACTAAATATTGCAGCTTTTTAATTTTAACCATTCTCATGGGTGTGTAATAGTATCTTGTTGTGATTTTAATTTGCATTTACCTGATGAGAAACTGTCACATATGCGCTGCCTGCACTTAGCTATTTGCATAGGTTCTTTTGTGAAATATCTGTTCAAATATGCTCATTTCTTATTGGGGAATGTATCTTCTTTATGACTAGGTTATAAGAGTTCTTTATATATTATGCATATAAGTCCTTTGTCAGCTATATGTTTTATGACTATTTTCTCTCAGGGTGTACTTGCTCTTTCTGTTCTTAATGGGGTCTTTCCAGAGCAGATTTTTTTTTAATTTTGATAATACCCAATTTATTATTTTTTCTTTTATGGCTTATGCTTTTATGCCCTAATTAGGAAATCTTTGCCTACACCAAAGTCACATAGAGTTTCTACTACATTTTCTTCTAAAAGTGCTATATTTTTTTTCACTTTTAGACTCATGATCCATTTTGTGTTAATTTTTATGTCTGATGTGAGGGAAGGGTAGATGCTCATTTTATTTTCCCTTTTGGATATCCAATTGTTGCAGCACCATTTCTGAAAAAGCTTTCCTCTCCCCATTGATGGCCTTGGCACTTTAAAAAGTCAAATGACCAAACTATATTTCTGAACTCTATTTCCCATTCATCTATATGTCTATCCTTCTGCAAGTATAACACTCTGGATAAAAACAGATGTAAAATAAATCTTGAATTCACATAGTGTAAGAGCTGTGGTTTTCTTTTTCTCTGGTTATTGCTTTGGTTATTCTAGGTAGTTGACTTTCCATATACATATTAGAATCAACTTGTCAAATTTTTAAAATAAGCTTACTAAAATCCTCTTAAAGAATATAAGCTATATCACCAAAAAAAAGTCTACTTTTGCTTGCAGTGTTAATGCTAGATTCTAGAAAAGGTAATTATATTGGCATATATTAAATATTTGTATGGCCTATAAATTGATGAAGAAATGACTTTTGCTTGTGTAGTTTAGTAAAAAAGAGCAATAGAGTTAGAATCTGAACTGAGAGATTTTAGTATTAGAACTGTTAGTATAAAGAATTTAGAGAATGTGAAAAATAACATTTTTTTCTCATGCATAAACAAGCATATTTAATTATATCTTCTATAAGTTCTCTTTTATTCATAGGTTACAGATGTACTTTTTACAAAGACTCCTCTAGGCCAATTTAGCACTTCCCTAATATTTAATTTTACTCCTACTATAGCAATTATCACACTATATTTTAATATTTTCTTTATCGGTTTCCCTCTTTTTTTTTTTTTTGAGCACAATGGGGGCAGGGACAGTATCTTATTTTCATCTTTATATCCTGATCACTAGGCACAGTCTGCCACAAGCACATTTCACGAAGGATACATGATTGAACGGCCAAGCAAATTTTTGGTGATTTTTCTTTTGAGTGCGACATCAGGTAGTGCTGATAAAACTACTCAAGATGATGAATATGGCATTCTTGGCAGTTATATTTCCCGTGACCATATAGATTAGACACAAATACTACTCCAGAGACTTGCAGCTTTGCATAGTTACTATATCATGACTGTCAACTTCTCAAAAGACATACTGACCTTTCTTAATCAGTGCATCATTTGGAATTTGTGGAAGTGGAGCTTCTTGACAACTTTTAAGCTTGAAAACTCTAGTCTGCATGTAAAGATTCCCTTGTGAAGCCAGGCCATGATTTTCATCTTCTTCATGCTTGTCATTAGTAGCTCTTTGCTGACCCTGCACATCTTTAACATGCAAGAATGCAGTCACTAGCAGTTTCTGGATCACTGTTGTAAGGATTTATGATGATCTTCATAGCCAGTTGAGTTAAAAAAAAAAAAAAGTTTCCCAGAGGACCAGAAACACACTATGACACCAGTTTCCATTTTTAGCATATGTACCAGGGTAAATTTAATGTACTGATGACGGCTTTAAAATAGAGCTTTCTTTCACCTAAGAAATATATATTTCTCTTAACTAAAAGTATTCTGTCTTCTCTAATGAGAATAGAAAATCAAATGGTAAACCAGGAAGGAAAAAAAAAAGAAAATAAACTTGACATGAGTAGCAAGTAGGTAATTATTTCTTCATATATTTAATTCAACTATCAAGTTAACTTTATGTGCTAAAAATGATGATGCATTAGGGTGATAATTATCTATGATTCAGGTTTGTTCTTGCAAGAGTTAAAAATCTGAAGCATGCAGACAAATCACTCACTGTTTTTCCTCTCCCTCCTACTCACTTAATTATTTAGTTTTAAAGTTTTAGAATGTTATATCTGACCACATGCTATTAAAATATTTCAGCCATTTGATAACTGGTTCAATAATATACAAATACATTTGAGCCATTTTATGGTCATATATAGTCTTTGTTGACAAAAGTCATAGTGGATAGTTACAAATGAAAAAAAATCATCCAGTGCATGGGAACTGATTTCTAGGGAAATCATGTCTGGGATTTGGGGCTGGTTTTTATTCCTGTCATGCTTATAGACCCAAGCTCCAAATGTCCCAAATAAAAATGGAAATGATAAGGTCATGGTATGGATAAAAAATGTTATTTTGAGGACAAAAGAGTCATAATAAATACTGAAATATAAGAAAGTATAAAAACAAGTACAGTAGCTTGCCTGGTCTTTCTACCACTATGCATGATCTCCTACCTGCTGTTCTCTATCCAGCAGGGTTTTAAAATATAAATTAGGTCATACTACTCGCTTGCTCCAAATGCTCTAGCAGACTTTCATGGGGAATCACTCGTAGAATAATATCCAAAGCCAAACTGCCCCACATGACATAGCAACCTCTTACTACTTTGTCTCTCCAGCTCCATCCCAGCTCATCATCTTCTTCAAATACCCTGGATTCATTGCTGTTGTTGAACAAACCAAACATGTTCCCTTCTCAAGGACCTATTGCTACACCTTTTGCCTAGAACATTTTTCATCCATGTATTAATTTGGCTCTCCTGCATTTCATTCAGAGAAGATTGTTTGGCACCTTAATAAAAGTATCCTCCTAATTATCACATCTCTTTACCCTGCTTTCTTTTTCTATTTAACATTTATCACAATCTATTTTATACCTACTTATTGTTTCTCTTTTATTTTTGTATTTTTATTTTTTATGTTTCTTTTTTATTTTTATTTTTTATTGTGTTCAATTAGCCAGCATATAGTACATCATTAGTTTTTTTTTTTTTAAAGATTTTATTTATTTATTTGAGAGAGAGAATGAGACAGAGAGAGAGCATGAGAGAGGGGAGGGTCAGAGGGAGAAGCAGACTCCCTGCTGAACAGGGAGCCCGACGCGGGACTCGATCCCAGGACTCCAGGATCATGACCTGAGCCGAAGGCAGTCGCTTAACCAACTGAGCCACCCAGGTGCCCCAGTACATCATTAGTTTTTGATATAGTGTTCAATGATTCATTAGTTGCATATAACACCCAATGCTCATCACCACACATGCCCTCCTTAATACCCATGCCCCGGTTACCCCATAGCCCCACCCTCCTCCCTTCTGTAACCCTCAGTATGGTTCCCAGAGTCCAGAGTCTCTCATGGTTTGTCTCCCTCTCTGATTTCTTCCCATTCAGTTTTCCCTCCCTTCCCCTGTGGTCCTCCACGCTATTCTTTATGTTCCATGTATGAGTGAAACCATACAATAATTGTCTTTCTCTGCTTGACTTATTTCACTTAGCATAATCCCTTCCAGTTCCATCCATGTTGATGCAAATGGTGGGTATTCAACCTTTCTGATGGCTGAGTAATATTCCATTGTATATATGTATCACATCTTCTTTATCCATTCATCTGTTGAAGGGCATCTCCTTCCACAGTTTGGCTATGGTGGACATTGCTGCTATAAACTTTGGGGTGCATGTGCCCCTTCTTTTCACTACATCTGTATCTTTGGGGTAAATATCTAGTAGTGCAATTGCTGGGTGGTAGGGCAGCTCTATTTTTAATGTCTTGAAGAACCTCCATACTGTTTTCCAGAGTGGCTGTACTAGCTTGCATTCCCACCAACAGTGTAAGAGGGTTCTCCTTTCTCCATGTCTGTGACAATACTTGTTGTTTCCTGCCTTGTTAATTTTGGTCATTCTATCTGATGTAAGGTGATATCTCATTGTGGTTTGATTTGTATATACCTGATAGCTAGTGATGTTGAACATTTTTTCATGTGTATGTTTTCTTTGGAGAAGTGTCTGTTCATGTCTTCTGCCCATGTATTTACTGGGTTATTTGGTTTTTGGGTGTTGAGTTTGAGAAGTTCTTTATAGATTTTGGATACCAGCTCTTTATCCATAATGTCATTTGCAAATATCTTCTCCCATTCTGTCGGCTGCCTCTTAGCTTTGTTGACTGTTTCCTTTGTTGTGCCTTTTATCTTGATGAAGTCCTAAAAGTTCATTTTTGCTTTTGTTTCCCTTACCTTTAGAAACATGTCTTGAAAGAAGTTGCTTTGGCCAGTGTCAAAGAGGTTACCGCCGACAAATGCACAAGCTAACCTTACACCTAAAGGATCTGGAGAAATAACAGCAAAAAAGGCCTAAACCAAGAAGAAGAGTAACAATAAAGATTAGAGCAGAAATCAATGAAATAGAAACTAAAAGAACAGTAGAACAGATCAACGAAACTAGAAGCTGGTTCTTTGAAAGAATTAATAAGATTGCTAATCCTCTGGCCAGACTTATCTTAAAGAAAAGAGAAAGGACCCAAATTAATGAAAGCATGAATGAAAGGGGAGAAATCATGACCAATACCAAGGAAATAGAGACAATTATTAGAGCTTATTACCAGGAATGATATGCCAATAAACTAGGCAATCTGGAAGAAATGGATGCATTCCTGGACGCTTATAAACTACCAACACTGAAGCAGGAAGAAATAGACAATTTGAACAGACCAATAACCAGCAAGGAAATTGAAAGAGTAATCAAAAACCTCCCAAAAAACAAGAGTCCAGGGTCAGATGGCTTCCCAAGGGAATTCTACCAAACATTTAAAGAAGAAACCATACCTATTCTACTGAAGCTGTTCCAAAAAATAGAAATGGAAGGAAAACTTCCAAACTCTATGAGGCCAGCATTATCCTGACTCCAAAACCAGACAAAGACCCCATCAAAAAGAAGAATTGTAAACCAATATCCCTGATGAACGTGGATGCAAAAATTCTCACCAAAATACTAGCCAATAGGATCCAACGGTATATTAAAAGGATTATTCACCAAAACCAAGTGGGGTTTATTCCTGGCATACAAGGGTGGTTCAACATTTGCAAATCAATCAACTTGATAGATAACATTAGCAAAAGAAGAGACAAAAACCTTATGATCCTCTCAATTGATGCAGAATAAGCATTTGACAGAATACAGCATCCTTTCCTGATTAAAACTCTTCAAAATATAGGGATAGAGGGAACATACCTCAATATCATAAAAGCCATCTATGAAAAGCCCACAGTGAATATCATTCTCAATGGGGAAAAACTGAGAACTTTTCCTTTAAGATCAGGAACATGACAGAGATGCCCACTCTCACCACTTTTTTTCAACATAGTACTAGAAATCCTAGCCTCACCAATCAGACAACAAAAAGAAATAAAAGGCATTCAAATTGGCAAAGAAGTCAAACTCTCTCTCTTCACAGATGACATGATACTTTATGTGGAAAACCCAAAACACTCCCTCCCTAAATTACTAAAACTCATACAACAATTCAGCAATGTGGCAGGATACAAAATCAATGTGCAGAAACCAGTTGCATTTCTATACACTAACAGTGTGACTGAAGAAAGAGAAATTAAGGAATTGATTCCATTTATAATAGCATAAAAACCATAAGATACCTACAAGTAACCAAAACAAAGAGGTAAAGGGTCTATACTCTAGAAACTACAGAACACTTATGAAAAAAATTGAGGAAGACACAGAGAGATGGAAAAACATTCTGTGCTCATGGATTAGAAGAATAAACATTGTAAAATGTCTATGCTGCCCAGAGCAATCTACACTTTCAATGCAATCCTTATCAAAAGACCATCGATATTTTTCACAGGGCTGGAACAAACAATCCTAAAATTTGTATGGAACCAGAAAAGGCCCTGAATTGCCAGGGGATTGTTGAAAAAGAAAACCAAAGCTAGGGGCATCACAATGCCTGACTTCAAGATATATTACAAGGCTGTGATCATCAAGACAGCATGGTGTTGGCACAAAAACAGACTGATAGATTAATGGAACAGAATAGAGAGCCCAGAAATGGATCCTCAACTCTATGGTCAACTAATCTTTGACAAATCATGAAAGAATATCCAATGGAAAAAACAAAACAAAAAACAAAAAACAGTCTCTTCAATAAATGAAGCTGGGAAAATTGGACAGTCACATGCAGAAAAATGAAACTGGACCATTCTCTTACACCATACACGATGATAAACTCAAAATGGATGAAAGACCTACATATTGCTTCTCTTTTAATAGAATATAAACTCAATGAGTGCAAAGGCTTCGCTGCTTAACTGTACCCATAATTTTTCAATTTTTAATTTACCCCTTGTTTTGCTAAAGTCAATTTTCCAGTAGATTTCTAAAAAGTGGCTATAAGATGTAATTATTTGAAGGCTTGAGTGGCAGATCATTCCTTGAATCTACCCACCCATCCTAGGAATAATAACAAAGGCACTATTTTATAAGATCCAGTATGTTGTTACGAAATGATATATTTTTTTCCCTTTTATGTTTGTGTGAATTTTTTTTCATGTCCTTATTTCTGGACACTCTTAAGATCTTTTTTTTTTTCCTATTTTTGTGGGTCCCATCATTCTAGAAACTGGAATCCTTGGTTTCAAGGGAACTATTTTCTACAACTTTGTAGCCAATTTTTTCTACCTTTAAGTCTGTCTTTTTTTTTTTTTAATTTGAAATGTTGAAGATTTTGGATTGATAGTCCAAATTGTTAATTATATCTGTATTTTCCAACTGATTGTTTTTACCTTTTCCTACATTTGGAGAGATTTTCTTTAATTTATCTTCTCAACATTCTGGAGGGGATAGAAATATGGAAAAATTATCTTTATAATTTGTAAGGACTTCCTTGTTTTCTGAATTTCTTATTTATAGCATATCATTCTTTGTGTTTATATGCAACATTTTGCTTATCTTCCAAATAAGTTCATTTTTGAAGTTTTCTTTTGGTCTCTGTTTTTTAGGTGTTACTTTTTTAGTCCCTCTCATTTTTGGTGGAGCTTTTTCCTACATTGCTGGGGATCCCTAACTGCCCTTCCCTAATCAAGTGTGAGTTGACTGCATTGACAGAGCTGGTCACCTGGGGGTGTTTAAATGTCAATCTTACATCCTCAATGGGAGACTTACAACTCTTAGTATCTGAAATCCCTTTCCTTAGAATTATATATTTTGTCAAGATAGTTTTCTAAACTTTGGTGGGGGTATACTATACAATTGGGGTAGATGATATATACGTGGCTTCTAATTTTCTAGGAACCAGATAGGGAAAGAAAGATGAGGGTTCCATAATTTTATATGCAGTGATTTATGTAATCCCTCCTCTTCCTATTTTCTACAGTTCTTGGTATCTCCAAATCCCATCTGTTTTCCTGCAGGGGACAAGTACATGAAGATGTGAGAGATGAAAGTCAAAGTGCTTAGTGCTTTTTAAACAGATTTTCAACCAATCTCTTTTTTTTAAAGCTCACTGCATTAACCTTGTTTCTCAGCATTTCTCCATAAATGCTGAAATTTTCAGGGGTTCTGCAGGATTGTCTTCCCTTTTTATTATCATGGATGATGGATCATCATCAATGTGTCTTTCTGCACAAACCTAGGTGGTGACTTTATTGACTGGACTAAATCAGTTACCACTATATTTGGGTTGGTTTTCCAAAGCAGATCCTGAGGTGAGGAATTATTTGAAGTGGTTTATTAGGCAGTGTTCCCAAGAAAAGTTAGATAGTAGATAGTTGAGGCAGTGGAATGGGAAGGGAAGGAAGTGAAACAAGGATGTTGAATCAAACAAAATCCCCAAAGAATTTTTTAGTTTAATCCCACCTTAGAGCTCAGGAGACCCAGTGTTGATACAATAAGGGAGCATGGAAGTTGGTGTATCTAGACTCTCACAACTACCAGTCATGCTGCTCTCTGGTGTACACATGGAGTAGGTTCTCACAGCCTAGGAAACAGATCTCTCACAGAGATGCTAGTATTGTCAAAAGGGCATGAAGTGTCAGACAGAGCCACTGTGCATGAAAAGCAGATCAGAGGGAGTATGAATGTAGTACTAATAGCAACTAGTATGCCATTTTTCTATCACCATCTTACTTTTAAAAATTTGTTAAAATTTTGTGACTTTTTCTCTCAGTAATTTTTTGTATTACATTTTGTTTTGCTTTATTATATTCATGATGTCAATCTAATACATTTACTAGAATTTGCTAGGAGAAGTCTTAAGTTTCCTTTATTAATATATTCTACTTTTTTAGGAAAGAAAATACCATGCAATGGAAATAAACAGAAAATAATATGGACAATTTTAAGAGGAAAGAATAAATATTGGGGCGCCTGGGTGGCCCAGTCGTTAAGCGTCTGCCTTCAGCTCGGGTCATGATCCCAGGGTCCTGGGATCGAGCCCCGCATCGGGCTCCCTGCTCAGCGGGAAGCCTGCTTCTCCTTCTCCCACTCCCCCTGCTTGTGTTCCTGCTCTCACTGTGTCTCTCTCTGTCAAATAAATAAATAAAATCTTAAAAAAAAAAAGAATAAATATTATTTGTTGATTACTAAATACATGTATCAGGGTGCCTGGGTGGCTCAGTCAGTTAAGCATCTGACTCTTGATTTCAGCTCAGGTCATAAGCTCAGGGTCATGAGATCAAGCCCCGAGTGGGGCTCTGCACTGAGTTTGGAGCCTACTTGTGCACTCTCTCTCTCTAAAATATAAATAAATAAATACATAAATATATAGTAAATAAATACATATACCATATTAGTCAAAATACAGTTGTAATTTTTTGTCTTAGATCGGTCAAGTTGATCAAAAGTAATTGGGAAAAAAAAACACAAAAAGATGAAGGACAAAAGATGGCAGAACAAATTGAATTAACAGAATTGGAAATGCATCAAATTATGTTTTTCAAAAATTTATAAAACTAGATAGGAAATAATTTTAATGAAAAGACAATTACAGTTGAATTACAGAAATTTGGTCTATATATGTTATTAGAATTAGAAATGCCATCACTTACTAGCTAACCATTGATTTGAGAATTTTTTAAATAGTTAAAAATAGGGGCACCTGGGGGCGCCTGGGTGGCTCAGTTGGTTAAGCGACTGCCTTCAGCTCAGGTCATGATCCTGGAGTCCCTGGATCGAGTCCCGCATCAGGCTCCCTGCTCGGCAGGGAGCCTGCTTCTCCCTCTGACCCTCCCCCCTCTCATGTGCTCTCTGTCTCTCTCATTCTCTCTGTCTCAAATAAATAAATAAAATCTTTAAAAAAAAAAATAGGGGCACCTGGGTGGCTCAGTTGTTAAACATCTGCCTTCGGCTCAGGTCATGATCCCAGTGTCCTGGGATCGAACCCCACATCAGGCTCCCTGCTTCCCAGGAGGCCTGCTTCTCCCTCTTCCACTCCCCCTGCTTGTGTTCCTTCTCTTGCTGTCTCTCTGTCAAATAAATAAATAAAATCTTTAAAAATAAATAAATAAAATACCCTTGGTATTTCTTTCCATCTACCTTTCTGAAAATTTGTGGAAGAAAGCAAAAAATTATTATGATTTAAGAGGAACTCAAATTTATTCCCATTGAATGTAATGAACTGCATAATTGATTTTTCTGAGGGAGTGGCAAGTTCTATGAACATCTCCAATTTCATCCTCCCCTACCTCAAGTAAAGTGCCCCAAGAAGTTTAAATGTTTGTGGTTTGGTGGCGCCTGGGTGGCTCAGTCGTTAAGCGTCTGCCTTCGGCTCAGGTCATGATCCCAGAGTCCTGGGATCGAGCCCCGCATCGGGCTCCCTGGTCGGCGGGAAGCCTGCTTCTCCCCCTCCCACTCCCCCTGCTTGTGTTCTCTTTCTCGCTGTGTATCTCTCTCTGTCAAATAAATAAAATCTTTAAAAAAAAATAAATAAAAAATAAAAAATAAATGTTTGTGGTTTTAAGGTAAGCAAATGGGAATTGGCCCATTTCTTTATATTGCCCGTTGCTAACCATTCACAGAGAAAATGTATTTATTTTTATAGATACAGGTATAGATACACTATAGATATATATTTATATATTTGGTTCTAGTTTGAGGTTTAAAATGTTTTGGGGAGACAATAACAAAATTTGATAATATAATAAACCTTGAATATTACATAGGTTCTTAACTGCTTAATTACGTTCTGTTTATCTGATGGATCTACATGCTACTACATGTTCTCCACAAATTTTTCCTAGACAATCTTTTTGTGTTGTCTTGGAAATTGCCTACAGTTTTTAGGAAGGTGCTGAACATGCAATAGGTAATCAGTAAATAGGTGTTATCTGGCAATTAAAGAAACATGGCAATGTTTAAAATTTGAAACTCAAAAATGCTTGGGAGCAGAAAAATATCAAGCAGTTTTATAATTTTACACCACAAAATATATGAAACAGGAAGTATCTAAAAAAGTAGTATAGGAATTAATTATTCAACTTATTTCAAACTCATTTTTCTAAGTAATATAATTCTGAAGAAAATGAAACTATATTCAATTTATCTGCATCTGTTGTGGTTTTCTAGCACTTTAGGGAAGTTGCTGGTTCTTTAAAAAAAAAAAATGAAGAAGAAAATTTAAAACCACACAGTGGGCATTGTTTTCTCATTTATATCACTTAAAAATGCTACCATAATATATTTCCAAAACACATATCTAAGGAAACTTTAAAATTGTGTAGTCCACAAAACTGAAGTTAGTTATTTATGTGTATTGAATTGGCTTTTTTTTTTAACTGGCTTTTGATGAAAGATATATTACCAGGGGTCTTCCGAAATCAATCAGATATTACCTGAGAACTGGAAATAATTCAATGGATATGTCTCTGAGTAATGCCTTAATAATGCTTTTGTTTCTTTGCAAATTAAATACAAGCACTTCTATAGCATTTACTATGAGCCAGCTATTGCTTAAGCACTGTACATGTCCTAATTTTATAAATAGGGAAACTGAGGCACATGACAAATTTGTCAAGATCATAAGATAGCAACTGGTCAAACCAAGTGAATCAAACTATCTGGCTCCAGTATCCATGCTCTCATCTGGCTTTCAATTACTTCTTCTTGAAGAGCATCTCCTATGGCAATGAAAGGGAGGAGGAAACATTAATCACCAGGAATATCTTAGTGTGACTTCAGTTAGCAATAGCATTTCTTTTTTTATAGTAACATAATTTTTCTCAAACTAAGAAGATAAATATGAGAATACACAAGGAAATGGAGACAGTAGTTAAGTGCCTCCTGGAGGCAATGGCCAGAGGTAAGTGGTCAGTGTGGTCTATTGGGGCTTAAATTTGGAATGAAAGAATAGAAAAGACTGGGAATATATAAGATAGGACAAGTGATGGATTGATTTTTAAATATCCAGAATGTTTCTGAGGGACCGACCCTTAAGAATGAGGAAGAAAAGGAGAAAAGAAGGCAGAATAATTTGAATTAACAGAACTGGAAATTCATCAATTTTTGCTTTTCAAAGAGTCATAAGTCTATATGTCTTTTCACAAATAAACCACTACATAGATTTATGAAGTTCTAGTTCATCCAGCACTGTCTATGGGCTTTTTGCCATGGAAGAGTCAAAATTTCTCATGGAATCCAATTTAGATTTTTAGATAGTTTCTGATATGAATATGATGGCAAGGTCAAGAGGCTTCACTTTGCAAGGATCTTTTAGAATGAGAAATTTGGCAGCTCAACACCATGGTCCAACCAACTCACTAACCAAGGCTATGTTTGCCAGCTATCAAAGGCCAATCAAAGTGTTTAGACCAAAGGGAGGAGTGAACACCATTCAAGTGTGTTATTTGATGAATCACTTGTGAAAATATTCTTTGGAATTCTAAGCCTTAGCAAAAACTTTAACCCATGCTGAAAATATCTAAAAAAGACTTCCTGTATTTTCCCCTAAATCAAAATAAAATATTTAGGGAGTACTTTTATTCTTATATTCAGATTTTTTCTGTTTTGGTGATCATATTTCTTATAATTTACTGTAGTCATTAACTAACAATATTGTCATCTGAGTTAGTGATATTTAAGTCAATCCAGTGTATTTTTTATAGCCCAAAGTAATATACAAGCATTCAGTGTGAAAGATGAGTGTGGGGATCAACATGGCAAAAGACTGGAAAAAACATGCATGTATTGTTAGCTTAAATGGAAAAAAAGTATGCTTGCAGAGAATAAATAGTCATTCTTCCTTTGACAGAAAGTATCTGAATGGATATGTTCCCTTTTTTTCTAAAATGAAACACTGGTTTATGAATTACTTAATCCTTTAATCCAGATCAAAATTCTTTAATCCTGCTGAGTATAGCCCAAAATGGGAGTTAAGAATAGTATTTCAAATGCATTCATAATTATGTCAATGAAAGTGTAGTCCTTGTCCAGGCTGATCCTGTTCTCCATTGCTTTTTAGACTTTCATCTGTTCCAGATAAACAAATAAACAAACAGATTAGCAGAGAGGGATTGAAAGAACTAAGAAAGTAAATTTTTGTTTTCATCAATATTGAAAGTATAATCTAAACTACTCTTTTATTTTTTTTATTTAGACGTATGTTTAGGATTTTAACGGTGTATTGTTGAACAAACTGTTTATTACAATTACTGATAATGATAATAATAATAACAATAATAATAAAAATAATAATTTAAAGTTGGGATATAGAGTTTGAATGTTCCAAAATATTGACTAGAAAATATCTTACTAGACAATAAATTAACTCTAACCATAATAACTGGTCTGAAAAGTGCTTCATAATTTTTTAGTGCTTTTGGTTTTCTCTTTAACAAATGGGTATCCAGAAATGCACAGTCTTCTGCTTGACTGAGAAAGTAAAATACATGTTTCTGTATGTGAGTAGAAGACAATGTGTTATTAAATGGTGGTTACCTAAAAGGAGTTTCATATATATCTGTTGAGTGATTAACTATTTCATCCTGATCACACTAAATCATTGGGCTGCTAGAGTTCTTCCTATGATTCGATATGATATATTTTTTGCAGTCATCCTGTAGAGTTCACCTCCAGTTGGAAACTTCAAATAATTTCATATTGGTATTTACCATTTCATAGCATTTTTCCCCTCACCAACTGTGAGGAGTATAGGAAAGATATCTAAAATATGTAACATATAAAATTGCCTTCATATTTACCTCAATTAAAATCAAGGCTTTTGCGGGGGGGTGAGGCGGAGCAAGATGGTGGAGGAGTAGAAGACCTGGATTTCATCTGGTCCCAGGAATTCAGCTGGATAGGGATCAAACCATTCTGAACACCTACAAACTCAAGAGGAGATCGAAGAAAAGAATAGGAACAAATCTCTGAACAGAAAAGCGACCTACCTTCTGGAAGGTAGGACCTGCAGAGAAGTGAATCTGAGGCAATATTTGGGAGGTTAGACGGCGGGGGAGGGGGTCTCTGTGGGCCACTTCTGGCAAGTGATAGAGCTGCGGAGCACAAAATCAGAACTTTTTGAAGTCGGCTCCGCTGAGGGACGTCGCTCCAGTGGCTAAGGGGGGGTGGAAACCTCGTGGGACATTATGGTCTCAGGACCCTCGGGGTCACAGAAAGACTGGGTGTGCCTGAGTGTAGCAGAGCTCCCAGGTATCGGAGCAGGGAAGCTGGCTGCAAAGACGGAGCCAAGGCGTGGGATCTCAGCTCAGGGGTTGCCATAAACTGTGATCCGCAGCACAGTCGGGCCACTGCTCCTCCAGCAGGGACCCAACAAGTGGCAGATCTGGGGACACTCCCCTTCCTCCCCTGGGAGGAGTGACATGGGATCTCACCGCAGGGATCTGCTGGGTTTGGAGACTCCACATGGGGTCGTGTGCTCCAGGTCTCCTACTCCACCATCTTGCTCCACCGCACCCCCCCCCAAAAGCCTTGATTTTAATTGAGGAAAATATAAAAGCAATTTTATATGTTACATTTTTTAGATACCTTTCCTATACTCCTCACAGTTGGTGAGGGGAAAATGCTGTGAAATGGTAAATACCAATATGAAATTATTTCTGTACATATAGAAAGGCTCAGTCACAGACTGGGTGAGCATGGAGTGCAGGCAGAGACGGGAGTGATTGACTGCTTTTCTCTGGAGCGCACTGAGGAGCGGGACCTGAGTTCTCAGCTCCTTTGGGGCGGGGATTGGGAGGCCGCCATTTTCACTCTCATCCTCCGGAGCTGTAAGGAAAGCTTGCAGGAAACAAAAGCTCCCGAGAGCAAACCCAAGCAGATTACTTAGCCGGGACCAGGCAAGGGCAGGGCAATTCTGCCTCTGGCAAAAACATTTGGGAGCCACAACAACAGGCCTCTCCCCCAGAAGATCAGCAAAAACAGCCAGCCAAGACCAAGTTTAACGGTCAATGAGAATGTCAGAACTCCAGCGCTAGGGTAATACTGCACTTAGAATTCATGGCTTTTTTACCATGATTCTTTAGTCTTTCAAAGTTAATTTTTTTTTAACTGTCTTTTTTTCTTTTTTTTTAATTTTTCTTTTTCCCTTTTTCCACCAACATCTTATCAATCCCTTTTTAAAAAACATTTTTATTTTTCATTTTTAGAGTCATATTCTATTCCTTCATAGTAGTTACCCATATTTTTGGCATATATATATAAGTTGTTCTCTCTTTAAAATTTTGAGATAATTTCTTCTAACAGATCAAATATACCCTAAAACTCTAGTATATGTTTTTTTTCTACTCCTCTGCCTGATCATATTCTCTCCCTTTTTTATTCTTTTTTAAAATCCTCTTCTTTCTTTTTTCAAACAACTTCTTATCAATTCCTTTTATAAAATTTTTTATAATTTCCATCTTTACAGTCATATTCTATCCCTTCATCATATCAACCGTTATTTTTGTACATATATAAGTTTGTCTTTCTTTAAAATTTTGGGTGGCACATTCTACTAATAGACCATAATACACCCAAAATCTAGTGTGTGGTACTGACGTATATACCAGCCTGATCATATTTGATCACATTCTGTTTTTTTTGTTGTTGTTCTTTTGTTTTGTTCTGCTTTTGTTTGCTTTTATCTTTATCTTTTCCTTTTTCTTTTTTTTCCTTTTTTCTTTTTCTTTTTCTTTTTTCTCTGTTTCCATTTCTTTTCCCACTGCTTCAGGTCTTTTCTGAATTGTTTAGAGTATATTTTCTGGGGACGTGGTTACCCTGCTAGCATTTTGTTCTCTCATTAATCTATTCTCCTCTACACAAAATGACAAGATGGAAAAAATCACCTCAACAAAAAGAACAAGATGTAGTACCGACTGCCAGGGACCTACTCAATACGGACATTAGTACGATGTCAGACCTAGTGTTCAGAATGATGATTTTAAAGATACTAGCTGGGCTTGAGAAAAGCATGGAAGTTATTAGAGAAACACTTTCTAGAGAAATAAAAGAACTAAAATATAACCAAGTTGCAATCAAAAAGGCTATTAATGTGGTGCAATCAAAAATGGGGGCACTAACTGCTAGGATAAATGAGGCAGAAGAGAGAATCAGTAATATAGAAGACCAAATGATGGAAAATAAGGAAGCTGAGAAAAAGAGGGATAAACAACTAATGGATCACGAGGGCAGAATTCGAGAGATAAGGGATACCATAAGACGAAACAACATTAGAATAATTGGGATCCCAGAAGAAGAAGAAAGAGAGAGAGGGGCAGAAGGTATAATGGAGCAAATCATAGCAGATAACTTCCCTAATTTGGGGAAGGAAACAGGCATCAAAATCCAGGAAGCACAGAGAACTCCTCTCAAAATCAATAAAAATAGGTCAACACCCCGACATCTAATAGTAAAACTTGTGAGTCTCATAGACAAAGAGAAATCCTGAAAACAGCTCAGGACAAGAGATCTGTAACTTACAATGGTAGAAATATTAGATTAGCAAAAGACCTATCCACAGAGACCTGACAGGCCAGAAAGGACTAGCATGATATATTCAGAGCACTAAATGAGAAAAATATGCAGCCAAGAACACTATACACAGCTAGGCTGTCATTAAAAATAGAAGGAGAGAAAAAAAGCTTCCAGGACAAACAAAAACTAAGGAATTTGCAAACACCAAACCAGCCCTACAAGAAATCTTGAAAGGGGTCCTCTAAGCAAAGAGAGACCCTAAAAGCAACATAGACCAGAAAGGAACACAGACAATATACGGTAACAGTCACCTTACAGGCAATACAATAGCACTAAATTCCTATCTTTCCATAGTTACCCTGAATGTAAATGGGCTAAATGCCCCAATCAAAAGACACAGGCTATCAGAGTGGATTAAAAAACAAGACCCATCGATATGCTCTCTGCAAGAGACTCATTTTAGAACCAAAGACAGCCCCAGATTGAAAGTGAGGGGGTGGAAAACCATTTACCATGCTAATGGACACCAAAAGAAAGCTGGGTGGCAATCCTTATATCAGACAAATTAGATTTTAAACCAAAGACTGTAATAAGAGATGAGGAAGGACATTATATCCTACTTAAAGTGTCTATCCAACAAGAAGATCTAACAATTGCAAATATCTATGCCCCTAACATGGGAGCACCCAATTATATAAGGCAATTAATAACAAAAGCAAAGAAACACATCGACAACAATACAATAATAGTGGGGGACTTTAACACCCCCCTCACTGATATGGACAGATCATCTAAGCAAAAGATCAACAAGGAAATAAAGACTTTAACTGACACACTGGACCAAATGGACGTCACAGACATATTCAGAACATTCCATCCCAAAGCAACAGAATACACATTCTTCTCTAGTCCCCATGGAACATTCTCCAGAACAGATCACATCCTAGGTTATAAATCAGGTCTCAACCGGTACCAAAAGTTTGGGATCATTCCCTGCCTATTTTCAGACCACAATGCTTTGAAACTAGAACTCAATAACAAGAGGAAAGTCGGAAAGAACTCAAATACATGGAGGCTAAAGAGCATCCTACTGAAGAATGAATGGGTCAACCAGAAAATTAAAGAAGAATTAAAAAAATTCATGGAAACCAATGAAAATGAAAACACAACTATTCAAAATCTTTGGGATGCAGCAAAGGCAGTCCTAAGAGGAAAGTATATAGCAATACAAGCTTTCTCAAGAAACAAGAAAGGTCTCAAGTACACAGCCTAAACCTACACCTAAAGGAGCTGGAGAAAGAAGAGCAAATAAAGCCTAAACCCAGCAGGAGAAGAGAAATAATAAAGATCAGAGCAGAAATCAATGAAATAGACACTAAAAGAACAGCAGAAGAGGTCAACGAGACTAGGAGCTGGTTCTTTGAAAGAATTAACAAGATTGATAAACCCCTGGCCAGACTTATCAAAAAGAAAAGAGCAATGACCTAAATCAACAAAATCATGAATGAAAGAGGAGAGATCACCACCAACACCAAAGAAATACAAGCAATTCTAAGAACATATTATGAGCAACTCTATGCCAGCAAATTAGATAACCTGGAAGAAACGGATGCATTCCTAGAGATGTATCAACTACCAAAACTGAACTAGGAAGAAATAGAAAACCTGAACAGACCTATAACCACTAAAGAAATTGAAGCAGTCATCAAAAATCTCCCAAAAAATAAAAGCACAGGGCCAGATGGCTTCCCAGGGGAATTCTACCAAACATTTCAAGAAGAATTAATACCTATTCTTCTGAAACTGTTCCAAAAAATAGAAATGGAAGGAAAACTTCCAAACTCATTTTATGAGGCCAGCATTACCTTGATTCCAAAACCAGACAAAGACCCCATCAAAAAGGAGAATTACAGACCAATATCCCTGATGAACATGGATGCAAAAATTCCTACCAAAATACTAGCCAATAGGATCCAACAGTACATTAAAAGGATTATTCCCCACGACCGAGTGGGATTTATCCCTGGGCTGCAAGGTTGGTTCAACATCCGCAAATCAATCAATGTGATACAATACATTAACAAAAGAAAGAACAAGAATCATATGATCCTCTCAATAGATGCAGAAAAAGCATTTGACAAAGTACAGCATCCTTTCTTGATCAAAACTCTTCAGAGTATAGGCATAGAGGGTACATATCTCAATATCATAAAAGCCATCTATGAAAAACCTACAGCGAATATCATTCTCAATGGGGAAAAACTGAGAGCTTTCCCCCTAAGGTCAGGAATGTGACAGGGATGTCCACTATCACCACTGCTATTCAACAGAGTATTGGAAGTCCTAGCCATAGCAATCAGACAACAGAAAGAAATAAAAGGCATCCAAATTGGCAAAGAAGAAGTCAAACTCTCTCTTTGCAGATGATATGATACTTTATGTGGAAAACCCCAAAGACTCCACGCCAAAAGTGCTAGAACTCATACAGGAATTCAGTCAAGTGGCAGGATATAAAATCAATGCACAGAAATCAGTGGCATTCCTATACACCAACAACAAGACAGAAGAAAGAGAAATTAAGGAGTCGATCCCATTTGCAATTACACCCAAAACCATAAGATACCTAGGAATAAATCTAACCAAAGAGGCAAAGGATCTGTACTCAGAAAATTATAACATACTCATGAAAGAAATTGAGGAAGACACAAAGAAATGGAAAAACGTTCCATGCTCATGGATTGGAAGAACAAATATTGTGAAGATGTCAATGTTACCTAGAGCAATCTACACATTCAATGCAATCCCCATCAAAATACCATCCACTTTTTTCAAAGAAATGGAACAAATAATCCTAAAATTTGTATGGAATCAGAAAAGACCCCGCATAGCCAGAGGAATGTTGAAAAAGAAAAGCAAAGCTGGCAGCATCACAATTCTGGACTTCCACCTCTATTACAAAGCTGTCATCATCAAGACAGTATGGTTCTGGCACAAAAACAGACACATAGATAAATGGAACAGAATAGAGAGCCCAGAAATGGACCCTCAACTCTATGGTCAACTCATCTTCGACAAAGCAGGAAAGAATGTCCAATGGGAAAAAGACTGTCTCTTCAACAAATGGTGTTGGGAAAATTGGATAGCCACATGCAGAAGAATGAAACTGGACCATTTCCTTACACCACACACAGAAATAGACTCAAAATGGTTGAAAGACCTCAATGTGAGATAGGAGTCCATCAAAATCCTAAAGGAGAACATAGGCAGTAATTTCTTTGACCTCAGCCGCAGCAACTTCTTCCTCGAAACATCACTAAAGGCAAGGGAAGCAAGGGCAAAAATGAGCTATTGGGACTTCATCAAGATAAAAAGCTTTAGCAAAGCAAAGGAAACAGTCCACAATACCAAAAGACAACCGACAGAATGGGAGAAGATATTTGCAAATGACATATCAGATAAAGGGCTACTATCCAAAATCTATAAAGAACTCATCAAACTCAACACCCAAAGAACAAAGAATCCAATCAAGAAATGGGCAGAAGACATGAACAGACATTTTCTCAAAGAAGACATCCAAATGGCCAACAGACATATGAAAAAGTGCTCAATATCACTTGGCATCAGGGAAATCCAAATCAAAACCTCAATGAGATAACACCTCACACCAGTCAGAATGGCTAAAATTAACATGTCAGGAAACGAAAGATGTTGGTGGGGATGCAGAGAAAGGGGAACCCTCCTACACTCTTGGTGGGAATGCAAGCTGGTGCAGCCACTCTGGAAAACAGTATGGAGGTTCCTCAAAAAGTTGAAAAATAGAGCTACCATAGGATCCAGCAATTGCACTACTGGGTATTTACCCCAAAGATACAAAAGTAGGGATCCGGAAGGGTATGTGCACCCCGATATTTATAGCAGCAATGTCCACAATAGCCAAGCTGTGGAAAGAGCCAAGATGTCCATCGACAGATGAATGGATAAAGAAGAGGTGGTATATATATACAATGGAATATTATGCAGCCATCCAAAGGAATGAGATCTTGCCATTTGCAACGACGTGGATGGAACTGGAGGGTATTATGCTGAGCGAAATAAGTCAAAAAGAGAAAGACATGTATCATATGACCTCACTGATATGAGGAATTCCTAATCGCAGGAAACACACTGTGGGTTGCTGGATTGGGAACGGGATGGGAGGGATGGGGTGACTGGGTGATAGACACTGGGGAGGGTATGTGCTCTGGTAAGCGCTGTGAATTGTGCAAGACTGTTGAATCTCAGATCTGTACCCCTGAAACAAATAATTCAATATATGTTAAGAAAAAAAAGAAGAAGAAGAAGAAGGTAGCAGGAGGGGAAGAATGATGGGGGGGAATTTGGAGGGGTAGACGAACCATGAGAGACAATGGACTCTGAAAAACAAACTGAGGGTTCTAGAGGGGAGGGGGGTGGGAGGATGGGTTAGCCTGGTGATGGGTATTGAGGAGGGCACATTCTGCATGGAGCACTGGGTGTTATGCACAAACAATAAATCATGGAACACTACATCTAAAACTAATGATGTAATGTATGGGGATAATATAAGAATAAAAAAATTAAAAAAAATAATAAATAAATAAATAAATAAATAAATAAAAGGAACCCAAAAGACTTAACAGAGGCTAAAGCTTCTCATGCAGTTCTTGAAATTTTTTCTTTTGGGCCTTGAGAGAAATCTGGTCTCTTTTAATATGGGGATATCTGAGGATCCTTGAGGGAGTTCTGGACCTTATACCAAATACGTTGATACAACAAATCAAGAACAAAGACTGAGAAGTATTGTTAAGACTTATGGAGTCACCTCTTGCGGGTGTCTGCTCAGATTTCACTCCCCGGAGAGGCCCTTCCAGACCACCATATATAAAAACACCATTTCCATCATTCTCTATTCCTTCACTCTGCCTCATTTTCCCCCCAAGCCATTTATCACAACAATAAACAATAAGCCTGTTCCAGATTTCAGAGCCCCAGCCCAGTGAGTGTGACGCTGCCCATCCTATCACTGAGGGCATGGACTGAATCTGTGTGCTAGGTGCGTGGAGAACAGAATGAGCAGAGTTCTGCTGTGCACGCCCCCCAGAGCCTAGCTCAGAGTCTGGAAGCATATACGCTTCCTAAATACACTTCTGGGCTAAAGAACGGGAGACCATTAGGAAGTACGCTTCTGTACCTCAACTTTGTAAATCATGTTAAACTTCAGGATTTCTGTAGGCACTTGTTTAGAAATAAAATGAGATTCATCCAAAAAAAAAAAAAGGAGAATTACAGACCAATATCTTTGATGAACATGGATGCAAAATTCTTACCAAAATACTAACCAGTAGGATCCAACAGTACATTAAAAGGATTACTCACCACAACCAAGTGGGATTTATCCCTGGGCTGCAAGGTTGGTTCAACATCCGCAAATCAATCAACGTGATACAATACATTAACAAAAGAAAGAACAAGAATCATATGATCCTCTCAATAGATGCAGAAAAAGCATTTGACAAAGTACAGCATCCTTTCTTGATCAAAACTCTTCAGAGTATAGGGAAGAGTGTACATACCTCAATATCATAAAAGCCATCTATAAAAAACCTACAGCAAATGACAGATGTTGGCGGGGATGCGGAGAAAGGGGAACCCTCCTACACTGTTGGTGGGAATGCAAGCTGGTGCAGCCACTCTGGAAAACAGTATGGAGGTTCCTCAAAAAGTTGAAAATAGAGCTACCATACGACCCAACAATTGCACTACTGGGTATTTACCCCAAGGTACAAATTTAGGGATCCGAAGGGGTGCATGTACCCTGATGTTTATATCAGAAATGTCCACAATAGCCAAACTGTGGAAAGAGGCAAGATGTCCATCGACAGATGAATGGATACAGAAGAAGTGGTATATATATACAATGGAATATTAAGCAGCCTTCAAAAGGAATGAAATCTTGCCATTTGCAATGATGTCAATGGAACTGGAGGGTGTTATGCTGAGAGAAATAAGTCAAAGAAAGAAAGACATGTATCATATAACCTCACTGATATGAGGAATTCTTAATCTCGGGAAACAAACTGAGGGTTGCTGGAGTGGGGGGTGGGGTGAGAGGGATGGGGTGGCTGGGTGATAGACATTGGGGACGGTATGTGCTATGGTGAGCACTGTGAATTGTGCAAGACTGTTGCATCCCAGATCTGTACCTCTGAAACAAGGAATACAATATATGTTGAAGAAGAAGAAGAAGATAGCATGAGGGGAAGAATGAAGGGGGAGGAAATCGGAGGGGGAGAAGTACCATGAGAAACAATGGACTCTGAAAAACAAACTGAGGGTTCTAGAGTGTAGGGGATTGGGAGGATGGGTTAGCCTGGTGATGGGTATTAAAGAGAGCACATTCTGCATGGAGCACTGGGTGTTATACACAAACAATAGATCATGGAACACCACATCAAAAACTAATGATGTAATGTATGGTGATTAACATAACAATAAAAAATCAAGGCTTTTGATACCCAGCATAGTTAGAGGATTTACTTAGTCCTAATATTATTGGGGAATAAGAATTAAGTGATAATAATGTGTTCCAAAGTACTTATTGTGAGCTTAGTAAGTGTCATTCATTGATTCTTTCCTTAAGAAGACAATCCAACTAATAAATCACACACTCAGGAATTAATGAGTACACCAGGAAGTACAAATAGCAGCAACCACAAAAACATACCTAGCATACCATATTCAAAATTGCTAAAAACCAAACACAAACAGAAAACTTTGAAAGAAGCCAGGGATTGAGGGTGTACCTTACCTATAAAGGAGCAAGATAAGAATTATAGAGGACCTCTCATCACAAACTATACAAGCAAGAAGAGAATGAAGTGAAGTATTTAAAGCGCTGTGTATTGTGTAAGACTGTTGAATCACAGACCTGTACCTCTGAAACAAATAGTACGTTAGATGTTAAAAAAAAAAAAAAAGGTAGGAAGGGAAAAATGAAGTGGGGGGATTCAGAGGGGGAGACGAACCATGCGAGACTATGGACTCTGAGAAACAAACTGAGGGTTCTAGAGGGGAGGGGGATGGGGGAATGGGTTAGCCTGGTGATGGGTATTAAAGAGGGCATGTACTGAATGAAGCACTGGGTGTTATACGTAAACAATGAATCATGGAACACTACATCAAAAACTAATGATGTAATGTATGGTGATTAACATAACATAATAAAGAAAATAAAGTGTTGAAAGAAAACAACAACAACAACAACGAATACTAAACTAAAATTTTACATCAAGGAAAATTATCTTTCTAAAGGAAGGAGAAACAAAGATTGTCTCCACAATTAAAAAGTGAGGGAATGTATCATAATTCCTGTAATATATATTAAAAGTATTTCAAGCATAAAGAAAATAACATTGGGTAAAGACTTGGATCTACAGAAGGAAAGGAAGAAAGTCAGAGAAGGAATGAATGGAGATTTTTTTTTCTTTTTCTTCCTCTAAATTGACCTAAAGGATAACTATCTCAAGCAATAATAGAAATGCCAGTTTGATATATAGATTCAACACAATTAAGATGCAATGAAAACTCAGCAAACTATTTCATGGATATTAAAAAAAGGATTCTAAAATTTATATGGAAATGCAGAAGGCACAGAATAGTCCATACAATACTAAGAACAAAATTGGAGGCATCACACTACCCAATTTCAATAATTATAAGGCTACAGTAATCAAAACATTGTGGTATTGGTTAAAATAAAGACACTAGAATTATAATATAAATAAGATATAAGCATAGAACAATAAACACAAAACATAGAACATAGACTATAAAATATAGACATTGCAACTAAAATATAAATCAGTGAAACAAAATATAAGTCCAGAAATGACCCATGGAAACATAGTCAACTAGTTTTTAACAGTGGTAAAGACACAATTCCAAGGAGAAAGGATTGTCTTTTCAGCAAATAATGCTGGTACAACTGGATATCCATACACACATATACACACATGCACACAGATGAACCTAGACACATACCTTACATATTTCTTAACAATAATGCAAAGTCTATTATTAACTTAAATGTAAAATTCAAAACTGTACATTTTCTAGAAAAAAAGTAGGAGAAATTTTTATATGATGTTCAGTTTGGTGATTATAAACTCAACACCACCAAAAGCAAAAAACATGAAAGAAAACTAAATATGTTGAGCTTTATCAAAATGAAAGATTTCTTCTCTGAGACATTGGTAAGAGAACCAAAGTGTCCCTGCAGATGAGGAAAACTATTTTCTAGACACTTATCTGATAAAGACACATATCTGATAAAGGATTTATATTTGAAATGCACAAAGAAATCTTAAAATCAATAAGGAAATAAGCAACCCAATTAAAATTAGGCAAAAACTTTATTTCACTTAACATAATACCCTCTATGTCCATCTATGTTTTCACAAATGGCAAGATCTTATTCTTTTTGTGACTGAGTAATATTCTGTTGTGTGTGTTTATGTGTACATATAAACATCTCATGTCTTCTTTATTCATTTATCTATTGACGGACACTTGGGTTTTTCCATATCTTGGCTATTGCAAATAATGCTGCAATAAATATAAGGGCACATATATCTTTTCAATCTAGTGTTTTTATTTTCTTTGGGTAAATTCCAGGTAGTGGAATTTTTGGATCATATGGTATTCCTATTTTTATTTTTTGAGGAGCCCCCATATTGTTTTCCACAGTGGCTGTACCAATTTATATTTCTATCAACAGTACACAATGGTTCCCTTTTCTTCACCTCCTCTCCAATACTTATTTCTTGTGTTTTTGATTCTAGCCATTCTGATGGGTATAAGGTAATATCTCATTGTGGTCTGGTATGCATTTCCCTGATGATTAGTGATGTTGAGCATTTTTCATGTGTCTCCTTGGCAAATACCATATGATTTCACTTATGTGTGGAATCTAAAAAATAAAACAAATAAACAAAAAGCAGAAAGAGACCCATAAATACAGAGAACCAACTGATGTTTTCCAGAGGGGAGGTGATGAGATGATGGGCAAAATGGGTGAAGGGGAGTGGGAAATCCAGTCTTCCAGGTATGGAAGGAAAAACTCATGGAGATAAAAGGTATAGCATAAGGAATATAGTCAATGGTATTGTAATAACATTGTATGGTGACAGATGGTAGCTACACTTGAGGTGAGCTATAGTATATAATGTATAGACTTAGTAAATAACTATGTTGTACACCTGAAACTAATGTAACCTTGTGTGTCAACTATACTTCAATACAAAAAATAAAAATAAAAGTAAAAATAAAATAAAAAATAGGTAAAAGATCTGAACAGATACCTTACTGAAGAAAATATACAGATGACAAGCATATGAAAATATGTTCAATATCATTTCATACTAGGGAAACACAAATTAAAACAATAATGAGATGCCACAACTTATGTAATAGAATTGCCCAAATAAAAAAAATAATGACTAGTACTATTTGCTGGTGAAGATGCTAAGGGGCACGTGGCTGGCTCAGTCAGTAGAGCATATGACTCTTGATCTCAGGGTCATGAGATCGAGCCCCACTTTGGGTGTAGAAATCACTTAAAATAAATAAATTTCTCTAAAAAATAAAAGAAGCTGAGCATTAAAAACCCTCATTCAAGCATGATGGGAGGGCATAGTGGTGCAGCTACTTTTGAAGACAGTTTGGTAGTTTATTCAAAGCTAAACATAACCCTAGTATATGATCCAGAAATCACACTCCCAGGTCTTTACCCAACTGATTTGAAAACATTTCTACACAGAAATCTGCACTTGAATGTCGATAGCAGTTTTATTCATCATTACCAAAATTAGAAACAACCAAGATGCCCATCAGAAGTGACTGGTTGGGGCGACTGGGTGGCTCAGTCCATTAAGCATCTGCCTTCAGCTTAGGTCATGATGCCAGAGTCCTGGGATGGAGTCCCATGTCAGGCTCTCCACTCCCTTCTCTCTTTCCCTCTGCCCCTCACCCTGCTTGTGCTCTCTCTCTCTCTCTCTCTCACTGTCTCTCTCAAACAAATAATAAATAAAATCTAACAAAAACAAAGAAATACCTAGAAAATAATAGTGGTACATCCATACAATGGAATGTTATGGAGCAATAAAAAGGAATGAACTAGTGTAAAGACATGGATGAATATTAAAGGTATATTGCCAAATGAAAATAACAAATCTGAAAAGGCTGTATGTCTTAAGCTTACAACTTTATGGCATCCTAGAAAAGGAAAACTATAGATATGGTAAGCAGTTCTATGCTTGCCAAGACTTTGGGGAAGAGGAAGTTAAATAGGTGAAGAGCAGGGGATAAATTAGTGTAATAAAGTTATTCTGCATGATACTATAAAGTTGTATAAATAACACTATCCATTAGTCAAAGCCCATAGAACTTTATAGCACAAAGAGTAAATCTTAATGTATGAAACTTCCAAAAATCCCTTAGGGATATGGGGAACACAGGAGGGAATGCAGACTGTGTAAAGAATCTACTACAGATATATGAAACAGTCTCACTAAATAAGGTGGGGAAAATACATGTTGCCCTAGGAAACAGCAGAAAATAAGACTAAAGAAAAAAAAAACTGCATAAAAGCTATAAAATTTCCCACTCAAGTATCACTTGCGGCACAGTAACTTCCTTCTAATAAAGTACTTAATGAGAAATAGGGTGAAAGAGTAACTTTACAGTTGTTGACAGACACTACGTCAGCCACATGATCAAATTGAACATTCCCAATGATGACATGTTGATTGTATGTATGTACCCTTGATACCATGTTATAAGAATGTCACTTGACTTCTGGTCTTTCACCCAAAAAAACCATAACCTAAGTTTAATCATAAGAAGAATAGCAGTCTCATTCTAATAAAGGGACAGTTTGAAACACATCTGACCATTAATCTTCTAAACTGTCAAGGTCATCAAAAACAAAGAATATCTGAGAAATTATCACAGCAAGTAGGAGTTTAAGGAATCATGATAACTAAATGTAATGTGGTATCCTGGATAGGGTTCTGTATAGAAAAAACATTAGGCAAAAACCAAGGAAATAAAAAGAAAGTATGGGAGCGCCTGGGTGGCTCAGTCCTTAAGCGTCTGCCTTCGGCTCAGGTCATGATCCCAGGGTGCTGGGATCAAGCCCCGCATCGGGCTTCCTGCTCAGCGGGAAGCCTGCTTCTTCCTCTCCCTCTCCCACTCCCCCTGCTTGTGTTCCCTCTCTCACTGTGTTTCTCTGTCAAATAAATAAATAAAATCGTAAAAAAAAAAAAGTATGGAATTTACTTAATAATTATGTATTGATATTAATTATGACAAATGTACCACACTAATATATTAATATAGGGAATGCTGGGTGTGGTGTGTATGGGAATTTTCTATACTATCTTTGAACTTTTCTGTAAATCTGAAGCTATTCTAAAATTATAAGGATATTTTTAAAAAATGAAGAGAGAATACTTTTTTATTTTATTTTATTTTATTTTTTAAAGATTTTATTTATTTATTTGACAGAGAGAGACACAGTGAGAGAGGGAACACAAGCAGGGGGAGTGGGAGAGGGAGAAGCAGACTTCTTGCTGAGCAGGGAGCCCGATGCAGGGCTTGATCCCAGGACCCTGGGATCATGACCTGAGCCGAAGGCAGACACTTAATGACTGAGCCAGCCAGGCGCCCCAAGAATACCTTTTTAGAAATACTGAAACTAGAATGGGAAAATCAGAAAAAGGAAGTAAGAAATATTAAAGGACTCTTACATGGAAAAAATAATATTCCCACGTGGGAAACTGGATCCCAGAAATTGAATAAAAACCAAATATGTAGGCAAATATAAAATCTTTTTTCTAATCTTTAAAATATAATTTGATGTCTTCATCAAAAATAATTGTTTTGTGATGCTTAGAGAAAACTTAGATGTAAAATGTATGACAGCAACAGCAAAAGGTGAGGAGTAAAATGGTAATATGCCAATGTAAGGTTCTTAGAATTTACATGATGGTATAATATTACTTGAAGACAGATTGTGATCAGTTGAAGGTGTGCAATATAAACCCTAACTGACCATTAAACAAAACAAAAAGCGATAGCTAATAAGCCAACCAAGTTTACAAAATGAAATGATTTAAACAAACAAACAAACAAAAAACCTCTTTCTTCAGAATGCAGAAAAATAGGAAGATGAACAGGACAAAGGGACATTTGGAAAATAGAAAAAGGTAAGATAGTAGATTTAAATCCAACTATGTCAATAATCACATTAGATTAAATGGTAAATACCCTAATTAAAAGGTAGAGATTGTCAGATTGGAAAAATCTATATCTATATATTAAATACAACAAAACCAATTAAATTTAAAGGTATAAAGTAAAAAGATGAAAAAATATACCACACAAATAATAATCAAAACAAAATTGAAGTAAAAAAGAAAATTGGAGTAGTTAATATCAGTAGTTTGCTCTAGATTTTAGAGCAAAGAATTGTCATATGAATAAGACTTTATGGATAAGACTTTCATTTCATAAGTTCATCAAAAGGACATAGCAATCCTAAAGATTAATGAATGCAATAAAAAAGATGGAAAATACATGAAGCAAAAACTGATAAAACTGCAAAAAGAAATAGACCAACTCACAATTATAGTTGGAGACATCCCAATAATTGAGAGAAAATTATGACATAAAATCAGTAAGAATATGGAAGACTTGAACAGCCTATCAACATATTTGACCTAATTGATCTAGGAAACATTCTACAAAACAGTGTAGAATGCATATTATTTTTTTTTTTATTTTGTGATGTTATGTTATTCACCAGACATTACATCATTAGTTTTTAATGTAGTGTTCCATGATTCATTGTTTGCGTATAACACATTATTTTTAAGGCAACAAAGAACTCTTATCAGGATACACCATATTCTGAGCAATAAAATTACCCTCAATTATATGAAAGGGCTCAATCTGAAAACTGTGGTCTCTGATTATAATAGAAATAAGTTCAAAATGAATAACAAAAGACATTTTGAAGATTTCCAAATATATGGGTATAAAATAACACATTTACCAGCAGCCCAACACCAAAAAAGAAAGGGAAATTAGAAATTATTTTGAATAGAATGAAAGTGAATATACAACATGTCAAAATTTATGGGAGGGAGCTAAAATAGGGCTTAGAGGGAAATTTATAGCACTAAATGTCTATATTAGAAAAGAAGAAAGATCTCATATTAATGACCTAGTATTCTACTTAACAAAGCAAAAAGGAGAAAAGAAGAAGAAGAAGAAGAAGAAGAAGAAGAAGAAGAAGAAGAAGAAGAA
>NC_058415.1:36230418-36330140 GCF_002201575.2 Neomonachus schauinslandi | reverse complement strand
AAGAAGAAGAAGAAGAAGAAGAAGAAGAAGAAGAAGAAGAAGAAGAAAGAAGAAGAAGGAGAAGGAGAAGAAATAATGAAGTCCAATATTAGAAGAGTTTTTTCTTAGAAGAAAGAAAATAATAAGGATAAAACCACAAATAATAATATAGGGAAAAAAAAAAGAGAAAATCAATGAAATAAAAATTGATTATTTGTGGAGATTAATAAATTTAATCCACTTCTAGCCAAGTTGATGTGGCAAATAATGGAGATGACAAAATTATCAATACCAAGATTGAGAGAGAGAATATCCCTACTAATCAGATAAAATAGGGGAGAAATTTGAATAACTTTGTGGTAGTTTTGAAATATTTCCATAATTCTTTATTGATTCCCCCATTTAAAAAATAGAGACTTATTGTCCTTTCCAACAATTGTGAGCTGGATTCAGTAATTTGCTTCTCATGAATTGTATAAACTGAAAACAATGGTGTGCAAATGCGGAGGTTAGATCATGAAAGGCACTGTAGCTCCCTCTTCTCTCACTGTCTTAGAGTACATGCTCTGGGAGAAATTTCCATGGTGGGAGGACACTTAAGTACTTAGGCAGCTTATGAAGAGGCCTGTGTGGTAAGGAACTAAAGCATCCTGCCAACAGTCATGAGGGAACTGAAGTCTTCTTCTGACAGCCATGTGAGTGATCCATCTTGGAATCGGATACTATAAGTATCAGGTCTTCAGATGACTGCAACCAAAGGCGACAGCTTGAACCAGAATCATCCAGATAAGCTGTTTCTGAATTCCTGACCCAGGAGAACTTGGTATAATAAATGTTTGGTGTTTTAAGTATTACATATTGAGAGAATTTGTTACACAGCAATAGGTAACAAAAATATTACAACAACCAGTTGGGAAACTTAGATTAAATGGACCAATTCCATGAAAGATGCAAAATACTGACACTTAAGGAGAAATAAATAACCTGAATAGTTTCAAATCTATTAAAGAAATTGAATTTGTAGTTTAAAACTTTCCCACAAAGAAAATGTCAAGCACAGATGTCTTCACTGGTGGTTTCTATCAAACATTAAAGAAAAAATAATGACAAATCTATAAAAACCCTTCTAGAAAATTGAAGAGGAAGAAACAAATATCCATTTATTCAGTGAAGTCATCATTATAACCCTTACACCAAAAATAGAGGAGGTCATTCTATCTCTTTGCAAGTTTCTTTCATTTAGATGAAAAATTCTTATGCAATTTTAGTATGTTTAATCCAACAATATGTAAAAATATTGTATTTTATAGCAAAGTGGGTTTATTCTGGGAATACAAGATTAGTTCTACATTTGAAAATCAATGAAGTTAATTTACCAAATCAACGGAATAGAGAGGAAAACCATACGAACATCCCAATACGCAGAAAAAATACTTGACAAAATTGAATGTCCCTTCATGATAGAAAATTTCAATGAACAAGGAATAGGAAATAACTTCAATTGCTGAAAGGGCATCTACCATAAACCTATATCTAACATAATATTGAATGGTGAAAGACTGAATATTTTCTCCCTAACCTAAAGAAAATAGCAAGGGTGTCTAGTTTAAGCACTGCTATTCAACATTTTCCTGTAGGTCCAATCTAGGGCAACAGAGCAAAGAAAAGAAAGCAATGCCATAAAGATTAAGAAGAAAAACATAAAGCTGTCTCTCCTTGTGTCAACATGACTGCCCATGTATATTCCACATATTAAAAAAAAAAAAAAAAGAACTCATAATTGTCCCTGCTCCTAAACATCCTTGTAGGCCTGGTTTTCCTTTTTTACTTAAGGGCACCAGCACCTACCACCAGATTGGTTGAGTCAGAAAATTCCTGTTCACACTGAATAACATCATCTTAATTACTTTATCCTATCACCAAGACCAGTCAAGTTCTCCTTCTAATATCTATCTATCCATCCCCTGCTTTCTATTTCCCCTTCTACTGCTTTTGTTCTGACACTCATTTTTTGCTTAGGATAAAGCAACAGAAGCTTATCTGGTTTCTGTCTCCAGTTAGGTTCTGTTCCAGTCTTCCTACCCATGCTGACCAAGACAGATCTTCAAACACAAACCTAATCACAGTATACCCCTTTTTAAAAAAGGATTCCAATGCTTCCAAAAGATTTCAGAATAATATCCAATTAATTTAGCTTTGTCCACATTGTATTCTATCGCATGAGCCCTCAACATTGAACCCAGTCATAAACAATGACTGCAGCTTCTCCATTTGCATGATACCATTTAACACCAGCATGGCTATTAACATTATTTGGAATACAAGCTCTTTTCAAACCCAGTGCCCAATATGTGCCCAAATAACTCTAATTCATCCTTAGAGACTGAACTTTTATTTGCTCAGAGAAGTTTCCCTTGATCCTCAACTCTTACCCTCAAGGTTCCTAATGTAAGTGCTTCTACCTTGTGATCCAATAATCCTCCACATATAGATCTGTCATAACTTGGATTATAATAAATTGTTATATTTAATTTACTTTTTTTACTCCAGATACTAGCTATAATGTTACTGAGGACTGAAACTGTGTTTAAGTAGTTCTTAGAATCATAATGTCAAGGATGATTCTGGAATTTCAAAGTTTCCTAATAAATGCTTATCTGATAAAATGATAATCAAATTGTTAAAAAATACCTTAAAAGTAAAGCATTAATATGACATATATGGTATCACATTTTCCTTTTTTTTTTTGCAACTGAAATGCCAGTGTACACGTAAGTTAATCCAATAATTTACTAGAGATAAAACAAATAAATGACATGAAAATATAGTGATATATTTTATTGTTCATGTATTTTTCCAAGCATATAGTCCCAATTTATCACTCTTTAAGGAGCTTAACTACAACTTCAAAGATTTGTCAAGGACCAAGAAATAACATTAATCCCAGTGTTTACAAATGTCTGATATTTTTTCTAGTTTCCTCATACTGCCTTTTTAAAATTAGAGTTTTTGTTGAAATCACATATATTTAAAGAAAAACTCAGAAAGCTCCAGTTCATTAATTTCCCCTAGATTTTGATTCTTTCCCAGAAATTTAAAGAAAGATATCCATAACTGAAAGTAGTGCAATGCAGGTTTAAATGATAAGTATAAACGTTGGTTTCACACCAGTGAAAAGAAGCCCTTCAGACAAGATGACTCTGAAAGAGGAGTAAGAGAAATGGATGGAAAGGATAACAGTATAGCCTGTAGGTTCTAACATGTGATTACAGCTACAGCTATTGAGGCTTATGGATATGCACATATTCACTACAACAACGGATTCTCAGTTTTAAGGCAAAATAGGCATCAACACGCAAGGACAAAGTGCCCTACCTCTGACAAACTGAAGCAATTCACACACCTTATACTCTTCCTTTTGAAATTGACAATAGCAGAACATCCTCCCTCAAATAGTTTGCCCCAGTTAAATCTATGAGTAATTTACAACTCCTGGATATCTCATTACTTCATTGTAAGACTTAAAGCTGTACATTTCAATACAAAGAAGTCATAGTATTTCAGGTTTTACATTTTATTGGCACCATACTAACCCATTTTTACATAAGCATTTATATTCCCTTTACTACTTTTAAAAGGAAGTATGTTTTACTACTGGTTGCTGGAAAACAGATACAAGGCAAAGGCTTTTAGTTTACAAAAGACTACTAGTTTACAGTGGAGTGCAATTCCAAAGAGTAGAAGTTGAAGGCAAAGGGGATTGGAACAGGGAAGAAAAGTCAGTTCAAGGATCAATTCCTTGTATAAAGTGTGATTGGTTGTTCAGTCTTGCCTGATCATCTTCTAAAAGGCCATGGACACTACTTTTTCTTTGGATAGAGTATGGAATTTGGGGAAAAACTCACACAGAATTGAGCACAATAGCCATGTGTGGGATTTAGGAAGTGACAGAAGTCCCAAAGACAAGAGATAACATGACAGATATAGGACATTGAGGTGATCTGATGTAGCACTTAAAAGGTATCCGATACAAAATATCACTTAAAATGTCTTAGATCCAGATTCTTGTTTCTAGAACTAAAGTCAGTATTCTGTTCCTTTCTAATTATTGCTTTCAAGTTCATAACTACTTACATACTATATGGCTGTTTGCAAAATTGTAAAATATAGCATGGCTGATGTGATTATTTTAGCCATCTCTGTGGACAATGTAGTATGTTCCCTTGGTGTCAGGATTGCTTTGGTCACTCAGTTCAAGGATTGGGTTTCCTCATTTATAACTTTGGAATAAGTGGGGAAATTGCCCATTGTTTTCCTTTGTCACTCATTGCATTAATTAAAGACAAATGCAGTTTGTAAAAGATCTCCAGACTATAGGGGGAAAAAAATACCCATTTGTCCTTAATATCAAAGAGAGGAATGGAACAGCCTCATTTCAACCTTGGGAAGATTACATGGAAGCCTAAGAGTTGGCAGTTACTATAAAATAAGGCATTTGCTACCCCATACTTGGCCAGATATGTGGCTATTAACTGCTTTCTAAACTTGAGAGTATATGGGTATGGCACAGAATCTGACCTATTTATCATGTGCTCAGTATAAACTGAAAAGTAGGAGGTCATTAGAAGTATAAAGAAACTCTTTTATGTACAATATATGAGAGGGATAGATATTTGGCTCCTGGGGTCTTGTCTCTGGAGATATGTAGTCATACTATTTCTTTGAAAATACCATCTCTGTTTTATCATTTCTGGTGGTATATCCTATACTCTACCTGCAGCTGTCTCTGTCACAGTCTACAAATTATTTTGTCAGTCTTTCTCTTGAGCTCAGCTGAATTTTAAGATCAATGAACTTACTTGCCAATTTGACAGGGCTATCAGTTGTTCTAGCAATTAATTAAGCCTTACAAATTATTTTAACCCACGACTAGCAGTCTCTACACTGCTTAATTGCCATTCAATCACACAGTTAAATTTGCCTGAAATTAACACCGTGTTCCACAAGAGAGACAATTTCCACCAGTCTGTCCAGTTACTAATTTTCCAAATATTTCCTTAGGCATAGCTTTGAAAAAAAATATTAAAGCTTCAACACAGGAATCCTACTTTCCTGAAAGCATTTGCAAATGATCTTTTCTCCTTCAAAGACTAATTTGAGGTCAAGCAAAGTGTTGATGTGAAAGCATTTTTCTGTCTTTGTTATATTTAGCACTAATTTAGGGGAAATAAAGCAACTGGAGAACAGAATATAGAAGGAAAGAGTAAAGAGGGCAAACATAGGGGCGCCTGGGTGGCTCAGTTGGTTAAGCGACTGCCTTCGGCTCAGGTCATGATCCTGGAGTCCCTGGATCAAGTCCCTGGATCGAGTCCCGCATCGGGCTCCCTGCTCGGCAGGGGGTCTGCTTCTCCCTCTGACACTCTTCCCTCTCAGGCTCTCTGTCTCTCATTCTCTCTCTCTCAAATAAATAAATAAAATCTTTAAAAAAAAAAAGAGGGCAAACATATGCAAACATGCATATCCGCAGTTTCACTTATCTGGTTCATTGACTTTGTCTTGTGAAATGATAGCCAAGAAAGAGAAACTGGTAATGTGAACAAATTCACAGCTGATCTTCACACTTAAATATCATTCACCATGACTGACTTGGAAAGCTGACAATCTACCCACCTGTAAAAATATATATTTAGACCTGTTTAGTGCTAGCAAGCATTCTTCACTGGCATGGATCTAGCAGATATGCTCCCTTTGTAATTGAATGGCAAAATGGCAGTATTAGGGTTTTTAAAATCACTCTTTGTGCCTGGATTTTTAGTTCAAACTGTATAATGCATGCAATATTATGATCTGCCTTTGAGATAGCTATTTAAAAATGACATGGTTTCCTTTTCTAAGCACGTAAATATACATGTTAATCAGTGCCCAGCAGGAGAGCTACCTCTTCATTCTTTGCTCACCTGAAAGAGTGGGTTGTCATTGGATGGGAGTGTACTGGGGGGGGATTATGTTATAGAGGAAAATCATCTTCCTTATAGAATTGGAGACTAACTTTCCAAAGATGAGGAACTAGTGAAGGGAATCTACCTAATAAGTGCCTGATAGATTCTGTCACTAGATACTATTATATACATATTCTCTAATCTTCATAACAAATTTGAAATGTAGCCACTATTATCCTTTTTATTTTTAGATGAGTAAGCTAGGCTCAGAATAGTTATGCAATTTAATAAGGTCTTACAATTGATACGAGGAGTAATGTCTTCATCACCTTTGCCCTTTCCAAACCATTTGTCACATGTCTAATGGAGTCATATGATCATATCACATTCTTGCCTAAAATCCTCCCATTATTCCCTAAGTCACAGAGTTCAAAGCAAGATTCAGTCTTTACCTACCTCTCCAGCATCATCCATCAACTTTGTGGACATTGCACTAAGTTACATCAATAGTTAATGACTTGTGGTCCCAGAAAATCTCTGATACAGATTTAATATAAGCTTTGGCATATCCTTCACCATTGAGAGATCTGGTGCCTGCCTCCTTATCCCCCTCTTTCTGACTCAGTATACTTATATATTTCCCCTGACTAATTCCTCATACCCTTCAAAATTGAGATCAGGCTTTACTTCCTTTTTGATCCTTTGGAGAACCTGGTCTTGCTTCAGTTTCTTTCCCGAATGATTCCTTAACCACTTGTGCTTACATCATCCCTTGTGATTGTATTATTGTATATTAATGTATCTGTCACACAGTACACCTTGGATCTTTGAAAGAAAGCCATGAATTATACCTAGAACTAGCACATTACCTGGCACTTCATTGATACTACAATTTGATGAAACGAAGGAATTGGATCAGGCTAAAGTAGGTGTCAAAGTAAAGACAGCCCAAGAATGCTGGGTTTGAAAAAAAAAGAAGTTTCCCATCCAGGAGAAACTATCCTGAAATAAAGAAATGTGTGTGTGGGCGGGGGCGCAGATCTTGTAAAACTGGATTATAGGAAAAGTATTAAGGAAGGGAAGATTTCTCAGTTATACTAGATTCAGTTTTCCTTATGCAACATTCACTACATTTTAGAGTGTTAAGAATGGCAATTTTGCTCAAATCTATTATTTTTTTTGTTTTCGTTTTTTTTTATTGTTTTGTCCTCAGGTTAAATATGTAGACCAAATCATACCTAGCCTGGGAATCTCCTAGTAAGTATTTGTGAGTTGGTTGTAGGGTGCTGGTAGGTGAGGGGAAGGAAAAGTGGATGGAGAAGTGAAAGAAGAAGGATATGAGTTTCATCAAATGAATCTCAATTAATAAGTTTATAATTTAAATATCTTAGTAAATTATCTTTTATAGTTATGGAATTTATTGGTTACAGTTTTATACTGTTTTGATAATCAACCACATTCCATTTTTTAAATACAGATTAGAGAGTTTTTCTTCTTTTTTGTTTTTAATAAACTCTTTATCTCAGAAGAAACAAAGTTTTTCACAAATTTACTGAGCATTGTATTTGTCCAATGCATTTTAGAATTTCAGCAGATAATATCTATTTTTGAATATTTTCTTTATTTGCTGGTTTAGGGGTTTATAAAGAGTTATAATGGCTTCTGTGTGTACTCTTCTACCCTAGAAAATTAGTTCTGATTTTTCAATGAATTGCTGATATTTCATTCCTGATTCCCCTCCTAAAAACTATGAAAAAAAGAACTAACCCCATTTTCTTAGCTAAATCTCATTGCATTGTCATTAAAGAACCCTATGTTTTCCTTCTAAAACCCAATTGATGTTTTCCAAACTTTTCATTATAATTTACTTAAAAGATATTTATTTATACTCCTATCTTAGTAAATAGATAATGATGTCATAAAGCATACAGCTAGAGGGTACTTTGGTTGTTGGGAGTCCAAACACATGAAGTTTAGTAAACTTGCAAGAAAGTAAACTACCCTGACCAAGGGAAATTTGATTTAAAGAGATTGGGCCATAGTTAGTGTTTCTGAGAACAGCACAGCATATGCCTTAAATTGTTCTCCAGGCCCATAGAACATCAGTCAGTTTTTAGGCAGAAGGAATGTAATCGCGAGCTAGGTTGTAAGTCTCTACGTAGAACCTGGAAAGCTCAATGTTAAGGGAAAATTTGATTCAGATAATTTATTATTCCTCATTATAATACTTTAACTCACTTTTCAGCCCATCTTTGCCCTAAGGAATAGAAAATATATCTAGAGCAGTAATCCTTTATAAGTATGGATCTGGGGAGGAAATGCATTTTTTAAAACTCCACAAAAACAGAATGTTTTAATAAATAGGCATTATTTAGAAAATCGTTGCTTTCATTTACATAATAGCAAAGTTGAAAGCTCCAAATATTTAAAATACAATATAAGTATACTTAAAATAATTTTTGGAGCTAATATTAAAATATTTTTAAACTGACCAATATTAAGAGGTCTTAATCAATGTTTATTGTGTTGTTATTTTTTTTCCCCAAGGAACATAGCCTGCATATCAGAAATTATATGATAAATACAATAAGGATTGGCAGAGTTTTGAGATGCATCTCCCAACACTCACACTCACACTCTGCCTCTGTCTCTCTCACACACAGGCATGCATGTTTTTCATTAGGCACGAACTGTTGTTCAGCCAACATTTGGCAATATCATGTAGATGTATTACAGTTGTCCCCTTTCTTCTCTTTTTGGAAACCTATTCAAATGCTTAACAACCATTACCCACTAGGGATATCTTCCAATGGTTAACTTAAATCACTCTTGTAATCTAGAGCCATTTACAGTTTTGCCCTCAGTCCTCCTTAAAAGGAGAATTGATAGAAGATGAGCACTAAATTATCTCCCATTCACCTTCTGGTGCTTTTTTCCTTTACACAAAACTTACTAGTATATAGTTCTCACAAGTATTTGAACTCAGGCATTTGCTAAACAAAGTTAGAAATTACAGGAAAAAAAATGAGGGCCTTGACAGAGGCTTAGGAGAAACAGAATGAGATTTTTAAGTTCCTGTCATTCAGGAACTAAAAATAAAAACTCAGTCTCCATAGGTTTGTAATATTTTTTTTTCATTATTTTGGAAACCCCCTGAACCAAAGTTGCCCATTCCTATTGCGGTTGAAGCCTTAAATTGTTTAGTATATTTCTAGCTTCTATGGATTCTTCCAATTCCATTTTTTAATGCCTATTTCTTTTAATGAGCATAACATTAATTTGTACCCAACATTTGGGTCTGTCATTTTAATTTACCAAAAATAAATAATCTTTTTAGCATTCAAGGGTACATGATATATTGGTTATTGTTTAAGAAAAGTGATCAATTATATTCAAATTACCTTCTATCTATAAATCAACAGAATTATTTCTTAAAATCTAATTTTTTTTTGTAGATTGTCTTTTAAGAGTTTAGTTTGATAAGTGGATTTTACTTATTGTGCAAACTTTCTGGAAATTACTATGGTTATAAATATGAAAACAAATTCACTTTCAAAATTTCATTTAGGGCTCACACTAATATAGTTTTAATAAAACAGTCTCATTAAATATAAAGCATAAAAAAATCAGTGGTATTACTGCCATCTGATGCTATCTATTCATGCAACAAAAATTTAAAAGCAAACTACACATGCCACTGTTTGACTTTCACTGGGAAGCAGACTCTGAGGCAAAGATTACTTACTATTCAAGATGTTTAGAGGAGGGCCATTTGAATCACCACTGTGGGAAAGAAAAGAAAGATGCAGGATTGGACCAAAAGCCTCAGTCTACACCATGGGAAAGTTTGAGTTAACATAGCCATCAGGGACCTTCTGTACTGGGCTGAAATGATTGGGTCTTTACACTTCCTCTTGATCAGGCATTTGATACACCCTGAAAGAGCGTAACTTTGGGTGAGGTGAATGTCTGTAACTGAAGTGATTCCTGGAGGGGATAATTTCTGAAAGTTGGCCCTGAATAGCTCTCCTAGAAGCTAGGTCAACAACTTCTTCCTTGAAGGGGAAACTGAGTGATGTATATCCAAGTACACCAACATTTATATAGTTGTGTGCCAGACATTGTTCTAAGTTTGTCACATATATTAACTCATATAAAACAATAACCATATGAGAAAATCACTCATATGATACTAATTTTTCAGATACAGAAGATGAGGATCATAGAATTTAAGTGACTTGCTCAAGGTCACAAAACTAGTAAATGGTAGAGTTGTGGAATTCAAGCAGTCTGATTCTAGAGTCTACTGATTACCCTTATGTACTGCCTCTCGGAGCCACTAATTCAAAGGTTACCAAAGACCTTTTAATTGCTAAAATTCAAGTGTCCAAGTTTTCAACTCATTCTTTCTGTTATTTATCTTTCTGAGTTGTCTGGTATGGTGTAACTTGTTTTACTTCTTAAGATTCATTCCTAGGTTAGTTCATGTACTTCTGTTGATTTTCATACCTAGTTTTCTGAGATCTTTCTGGCAACTCCTTTTCATCTCTCTACTTCCTAAACGTTGATGTTCTTTAAGTGTTCATTTCTGTTCTCTAATCTCAACTCATTTCTGTTCTCTACATGCTTTACTTTAAGTGTACTTCAAGCATATTTCATCCATGCTGCCACCAAGTCTTATTATATTACAAAAGCCTGAGGCATCAGGTTATATTAGGAATGGAAGTGGTAGGACTAGAGAAGATAGAGCTAGAATTTCTCCATGTAAAGGCTGATGAAAAAAAATCCGAGCAGCAGTTTCAGCCCTTGGCCCCTGGGAAGGGTCAGGAGTTAATATCCAAAGGACACCTGTTATAAGGGATGAGAGTAAAATACGATCTAAGAATTATGGAAACAATAGCAACAGGAATAGTAGCACCTAGTGAGGCAATTAGATGGGAATTGCATGATGCCAGAATTCAAATTAAAGACCAGGAGGTGACAGTGCAGGAAACTTTAAAAATTAAATCCTTCACCCTACAATCACCCTGTGGAGGTATGAAATTGATTTTCAGGAGTCCAAAATCAGAAATAGAATTTAAATGTGGAAGAGATTGATAGGAACTATTTGAATTCCAAGATTAAAAAAAAACTAATAAGATTAGGATAATTTTCTATTTTTTTTCATTTTATTTATTTACTTGAGAGAGAGAGAGGGAGAGAGCACAGAGGGAAAGTGAGAGGGAGAAGTAGACTTCCCGCTGAGCAGAAAGCCCAATGGGGGACTTGATCCCAGGACCCTAAAATCATGACCTGAGCTGAAGGCAGATGCTTAAGTGATTGAACTACCCAGGTGCCCCAAAGCTAGGATAATTTTCAACCATTTATTAGCCTGCTCATTTAATGGAAACACATATAGGACTTCATTTGTATTTGAAATGAGAGTTGGGGGGTTCCTTCAATAACTTAAATTCTGTACTGTTGATTTATGAAAGGAAAACTTGGTTGTTTTCTTAACCTTCATTAGTCATAGTCTAATATATCCATCACTATATGTAAAAATACATTACAGACATATGTGTGTAATTTCCTAATGAAGAGTTTTAGAAATAAAAAATTCACATGCCATGAAGCTGATTTAAATATTACTGATAGTAGGGGCACCTGGGTGGCTCAGTTGGTTAAGTGTCTGCCTTTGGCTCAGGTCATGATCTCAGGGTCCTGGGATTGAGCCCCGCATCGGGCTCCCTGCTCAGCGAGGAGTCTGATTCTCCCTCTCCTCCTTGGTTGTGCTCTCTCTCACTCTTGCTCTCTCTCAAATAAATAAATAAAATCTTTAAAAAATTAAAATAAAAAAATAAATATTACTGATAGTAAAACAAAAACAAAAACAAAAAACCATGAACAGGTAGACCTCATTGTTTTAATACTATAGATTTGCTTACACATACAAGCATTATATGTATTTCTAATTTAAAATATTCTTGATTATCTCACTTAAATATGCTCTAAATCCATAAAGCTTCCATGAGCTTTGTAGTATTTTGTTTATTGCATCATCTACACTAATATATTTTTAAAGATTTATTTATTTATTTTAGAGAGAGAGAGAGAGCATGAGTGGGATGGGCAGAGGGAGAGGGAGAGTGAATCCCAAGCAGATGCCCTGCTGAGCACAGAGCCTGACACGGGGCTCGAACCAGGACCCTGAGATCATGACCTGAGCTGAAGCCAAAAGTCGGGTGCTTAACTAACTGTGCCACCCACACACCCCTCTTCTATATTAATATTAGACAAAGTTTTGGTGTGTGCATTATTTTTCATTATCCTTTATAGTTTGACAAATTTGTTTCTCAAAAACTTAGATGACCCTTTTAAGTCAATAAATGCAGAGCAACAATTTTCAGAGTGTTAAAATATTAATGTGAACAAACATTCTGATATTATGTAAAACTTTTGGTGAGGTATTTCTATTCTTTCTTTGCCATTGTTATCTCTGACAAATATGCTCATTAAAGTTAGGAATCAGTTCTATAAAGTATCACTAAGACATAGGAATAATAACTCTGTAAGATAGCAAAAATTCTAGAATTTACTCATTATACTGTATGAGGGAAAGTGCCTAAATCTGAGCCATTCATGTCACCAAGGAAATGTAATGTGCTCATTGCTTAAAAACATGGACTTGTTCATGGCATTAAGGTGTGATGAATGAAGAAGGATGTTTTGACACGCATGGAGGGGGAATGGATTCTAGGCAACAAATAATAGATGTCCATTGTAGTGAATATGTGTGTATTAGGACTATGACTTAGAAATATGTGACAATGGGGTGCCTGGGTTAAGTGTCGCTCAGTTAAGCGTCTGCCTTTGGCTCAGGTCATGATCCCAGGGTCCTGAGATCAAGTCCCGTGTCCGGCTCCCTGCTCACCAAGGAGTCTGCTTCTACCTGTCCTTCTGCCCCTTCCCCTTGCTCATGTTCTCTCACTCTCTCTCTCTGTCTCTCAAATAAACAAATTCTTTATAAAAAAAAATGTGACATTACATAATAAAATAATAATTAACTATTATAGTTAATGCTGTTATACAGAAAAATAGCATTACATTTTGTACTTAAAATACACTAAAATTTACTTTCTGTTGTTTCAATTTAACAAGCCATAAATTCACTTCTTCCACTTATAACATGTCAGAGAATAATCACTGATAAGAAATATTATGTTTTATAGGCTAAAAGATGGTTTAACTCTTGAAACTAAACCAAGTGCTCCTGAATCACCTGGAAAATTCACAGGTGCTTCAAAAGAGAGAAGCATTTTTTAGTTCATGATTTATCTGTGTTTCCCTCATTATTGTAGGATTTTATGGTAAAATTGCTGGTGTTGTCAAGATTTCAATTCCATAAAAGTGGTGAGTTGTCAGTTTCAAAGTGGAAATGTATTGTTATAGCTACTCATTGTTACCATGTATATAGTCTGGAACAAGTTAATATATTCAATCTTTCATTTATTTCTATTTTTTTAAAAAAAGTACTTATTTACCATCCTTATTTTCTAAGCAACTTTCTAGATGCTCACAATGTACAGATGAAGAGGACAAAATGAATGGCATGAATAAAAATATGAGTTTAGATAGCAGATGGTATATTGGGGAACTATATTACGTGTGCTGAGAGTAAGGGGAGATTATATTGGGGTCAAAGTTTGAAGGATCTCTCATGTCATGCTAAGGAGTTTAGAATATATCTGTTATGGTGAAGGTTTAATGAAGCTTTTTAAGTTCTGAAATAACATGACCAGATCTGTATCTTCTACAGGAATTGATTAGAGAGAGGGAAAGACAGGAGAAAGGAATTGAAAGCCCATGCCAGGACATGGAGATATAAATATTAATAAGACAGATTTCAGCCCTCAAGTAATTTAGGGTTGTGAAGAAAAACACACTTATAAAAATACAAATTTAACAATGTCTTTACTAAAGGAATAAACACTGAAGGGGGAGTGCCTAACTGCTTGTTTGTGGGTATGTGCCAGGGGTCCTGGTAGGGAGGGGGGTTCGTGAAGTTAGAAGATAGGGCAGATACCCAAAAGTGATACATGAATTAGAACTTGAAAGAGATAAAAGATTCATAAAGGAACAAGAATTGGTATTAAGATCTTTCTTAGCAGAGGTAATAACATTTGTAAAAACAACAAGGTATGAGAAAGGGTAGTGTACTTGGAAATATCAAATAGGCAAGGAATACTCAATCAAGCAAAGTTGTAGAGAAAACAGAGAAATTATGCTAGCAAAGTCTACAGGGGCTAGACCAGAAAATGTTGCTATTCTAGAAGTATTATTTTTTTAATCAGGATCATTATCTTTTCTTTTTTTTTCATTATAAAAGGCTTTATCAAGCATATATACTTTTTTAGGTTTTTTTAAAATTTTATTATGTTATGTTAATCACCATACCTTACATCATTAGTTTTTGATGCAGTGTTCCATGATTCATTGTTTGTGTATAACACCCGGTGCTCCATTCATTTAATACCCATCACCAGGCTAACCTGGAGGGCACGTACTACATGGAGCACTGGGTGTTATACACAAACAATAAATCATGGAACACTACATCAAAAACTAATGATGTAATGTATGGTGATTAACATAACAATAAAAATAGAAAAAGATAAAAAGCTTTTGCACAGCAAAAGCATCTATACTTTTAAATAACAATTGTATATGTTTGAAGTATACAACATATATGTGTGTGTGTGTATATATATATATATATATATATATATATATAGTGAAGTGATTACTATAGTCAAGCTAGTTATTGTATCCATCTGTTACATGTGTTTTTACACTAGGATACAAGAAGCCTTTGTAGGATTTTATGTAGAAAAATAGATATTGTAGGATCTCTGTTAACAGAAGTAGACAAAGACTAGAGACAGAATATAGTAAGAAAAATATTATGAGGGATGAGAACTAGTACTAAATGGATGAGGAAGAAAGAATGGGAAAGGATATATAAATTTAAGGATATTTAAAGGATAGAAATTACTTTATTGGTGATCTCTTGGATAGGAAGTTTTATGTCAGAGAGAGGATTTCTGATGGGGCAAAATGTGGAAGTTAGCAGACATAACAAAGGCAAGTGGCAGAAGGAAAAGTTGGGGAAGATTATTCATTACTTTAGACATAATGATGTTTTGGTACAATGTGATATAGCCAGGATATAGCACAAAAAAGTACAAACTATGAAGCAAGGCAAAAAATTTGAGTTTGGTTTGTCAATTTTGGATTAAAATCTGAGTTCCTGACTTTATCTAAATGATTTTGCCTTGTCCCTCAAACCTAGCTGACTTAAGTGATACTTAATACAGTCTGGGCTTAAGGACAAATTTTAGTCAATGGACAAAGGCCTGAAAGTATATATGGAATCCATTCTCCATTAGCAGGTAGGATTTGGACATGATTTAGATTCTAACTGCCATATACCCAAAGGTCTGAAGATAACTAAAACATTTTCTTCCCTGGATCTTCTTCCTTGATCATGATGGTCAGTATTTTTGCCAACTTCTTTTCACAGCTAATGTGGTTGATAAATGTCTGCTGGAAACACTCGTGGGGATGATAATATACACAATGTTATGATTTAGAGGTAATCTAAGTCTACCTTTCTAGGCTTAAAAAATACCGCTACTTGAAATTCTCTAAAGTCACAATTGATGTCATTATATCCCATCTAGGGTATCCCTGGGTGCATGCCTACATACATATGACCTGCATAGGAAATAATACTAAATTCTAGTAAAATCCTGTTGTAGGTCTTACAAAAAATATAGATATAAAACAAAATTAAAATATTAATATAGAATTCACTTAGATATTTTTAAATTATTAATTTCAGGTTAAAAATGCTTTATCTTTTCAATAGTTCCCTTCAAAATCATCTTCTCTGTGTGAAATGTTTCTTTCAGAAATAGCTATTTTATTTGTTTTGTAAAGTGATATAATGTGTTTTTTTATTAGATTAATATAAACTACCAGTCTGGTGTCTGAATTTTAAGTACATATTATTAAGATACCAATTTTTTTTTTTACGAAGAGAACTTTTTTTTTTACAATTTTATTTATTTATTTGACACAGAGAGACACAGCGAGAGAGGGAACACAAGTAGGGGGAGTGGGAGAGGGAGAAGCAGGCTTCCCGCTGATCAGGGAGCCCGATGCGGGGCTCGATCCCAGGACCCTGGAGCCCGATGCGGGGCTCGATCCCAGGACCCTGGGATCATGACCTGAGCCGAAGGCAGATGCTTAATGACTGAGCCACCCAGGTGTCCCAAGATACCAAAAATCTGAAGTAAAAAATAAATGAAATAAAATCTGCTGTGGGACATTTCCTAAAGGCATCCAAACATAAGAGGGGACAGGAAGACTGCAGATGCCCAAAGTAAAAGCCTATATCCATGAATTTCTATCTCTGAGCAGAAAAAGAAAAACAAAAAATAAAAAAAACAAGCTAGTCCATTAATCCATTAGCTTCTTCATGCAGAAAAAAACTACCATTTAATGTCTTAAAGATTGCTATGTGGCATTTTTATATCTGTTCTAAAGTGATGTAACTATAATAGTGGGTAGGCTATACAGAGTTACAGCAACATAAACGGGGTAACCAGACTTCGGAGATGTTAAATCCCATACGGTGGGCGGCCATATGATACAGATATTCTGGATAGGATTATTATTTTTTTTTAATTTTTTATTGTTATGTTAATCCCCATACATTACATCATTAGTTTTAGATGTAGTGTTCCATGATTCATTGTTCGTGCGTAACACCCAGTGCTCCATGCAGAACGTGCCCTCTTTAATACCCATCACCAGACTAACCCATCCTCCCACCCCCTCCCCTCTAGAACCCTCAGTTTGTTCTTCAGAGTCCATTGTCTCTCATGGTTCGTCTGCCCCTCCGATTTCCCTCCCTTCATTCTCCCCCCACCGCTATCTTCTTCTTCTTTTTTTTTTATATATATATATTGTATTATTGGTTTCAGAGGTACAGATCTGAGATTCAACAGTCTTGCACAATTCACAACGCTTACCAGAGCACATACCCTCCCAAATGTATATCACCCAAACACCCCAACCCTCCCACCCCACCCCCCACTCCAGCAACCCTCAGTTTGTTTCCTGCGATTAAGAATTCCTCATATCAGTGAGGTCATATGATACATGTCTTTCTTTCTTTGACTTATTTTGCTCAGCATAATACCCTCCAGTTCCAACCACGTCGTTGCAAATGGCAAGATCTCATTCCTTTTGATGGCTGCATAATATTCCATTGTATATATATACCACTTCTTCTTTATCCATTCATCTGTCGATGGACATCTTGGCTCTTTCCACAGTTTGGCTATTGTGGACATTGCTACTATTAACATCGGGGTGCACGTACACTTTTGGATCCCTACTTTTGTATCTTTGGGGTAAATACCCATTACTGCAATTGCTGGATTGTATGATAGCTCTATTTTCAACTTTTTGAGGAAACCCCATACTGTTTTCCAGAGTGGCTACACCAGCTTGTATTCCCACCAACAGTATAGGAGGGTTCCCCTTTCTCTGCATCCCCGCCAACATCTGTCGTTTCCTTACTTGTTAATTTGAGCCATTCTGACTGGTGTGAGATGGTGTCTCATTGAGGTTTTGATTTTGATTTCCCTGATGCCGAGTGATATTGAGCACTTTTTCATGTGTCTGTTGGCCATTTGGATGTCTTCTTTGCGAAAATGTCTGTTCATGGCTTCTGCCCATTTCTTGATTGTATTCTTTGTTCTCTGGGTGTTGAGTTTGATAAGTTCTTTCTAGATTTTGGATACTAGCCCTTTATCTGATATGTCATTTGCAAATATCTTCTCCCATTCTGTCGGTTGTCTTTTGTTTTTTTGACTATTTCCTTTGCTTTGCAAAAGCTTTTTATCTTGGGACGCCTGGGTGGCTCTGTTGGTTAAGCAACTGCCTTCAGCTCAGGTCATGATCCCAGGGTCCTGGGATCGAGTCCCACATTGGGCTCCCTGGTCTGTGGGGAGCCTGCTTCTCCCTCTCCCACTCCCCCTGCTTGTGTTCCCTCTCTCGCTGTGTCTCTCTCTGTCAAATAAATAAATAAAATCTTTAAAAAAAAAAAAAGCTTTTTATCTTGATGAAGTCCCAATAGTTCATTTTTGCCCTTGCTTCCCTTGCCTTTGGTGATGTTTCTAGGAAGAAGTTGCTGCGGCTTAGGTCGAAGACGTTGCTGCCTGTGTTCTCCTTTAGGATTTGGATGGACTCCTCTCTCACATTGAGGTCTTTCAACCATTTGGAGTCTATTTTTGTGTGTGGTGTAAGGAAATGGTCCAGTTTCATTCTTCTGCATGTGGCTATCCAATTTCCCAACACCATTTTTTGAAAAGACTGTTTTTTTTTCCATTGGACATTCTTCCCTGTTTTGTCGAAGATTAGTTGACCATAGACTTGAGGGTCCATTTCTGGGTTCTCTATTCTGCTCCATTTAACTATGTGTCTGTTTTTGTGCCAGTAACATACTGTCTGATGATGACAGCTTTGTAATAGAGGTGGAAGTCCGGAATTGTGATGCCGCCAGCTTTGCTTTTCTTTTTCAACATTCCTCTGGCTATGTGGGGTCTTTTCTGATTCCATACAAATTTTATGATTATTTGTTCCATTCTCTGAAAAAAGTGGATGGTATTTTGATGGGATTGCATTGAATGTGTAGATGGCTCTAAGTAGCATTGATATCATCACAATATTTGTTCTTCCAATCCATGAGCATGGAACGTTTTTCCATTTCTTTGTGTCTTCCCCAATTTCTTTCATGAGTATTTTATAGTTTTCTGAGTACAGAATCTTTGCCTCTTTGGTTAGATTTATTCCTAGGTATCTTATGGATTTGGGTGCAATTGTAAATGGGATTGACTCCTTAATTTCTCTTTCTTCTGTCTTGTTGTTGGTGTATAGGAATGCCACTGACTTCTGTACATTGACTTTATATCTTGCCACTTTACTGAATTCCTGTATGAGTTCTAGCAGTTTTGGGGTGGAGACTTTTGGGTTTTCCACATAAAGCATCATATCATCTGCAAAGAGTGTGAGTTTGACTTTTTCTTTGCTGATTTGGATGCCTTTGATTTCTTTTTGTTGTCTGATTGCTGTGGCTAGGACTTCTAATACTATGTTGAATAGCAGTGTTGATAGTGGACATCCCTGCCGCGTTCCTGACCTTAGGGGGATAGCTCTCAGTTTTTCCCCATTTAGAATGATATTCACTGTAGGCTTTTCATAGATGGATTTTATGATATTGAGATATGTACCCTCTATGCCTATACTCTGAAGAGTTTTGATCCAGAAAGGATGCTGTACTTGTCAAAAGCTTTTTCGGCATCTATTGAGAGGATCATATGATTCTTGTTCTTTCTTTTGTATTGTATCACGTTGATTGATTTGTGGATGTTGAACCAACCTTGCAGCCCAGGGATAAATCCCACTTGGTCAGGGTGAATAATGCATTTAATGTACTGTTGGATCCTATTGGCTAGTATTTTGGTGAGAATTTTTGCGTCCATGTTCATCAGGGATATTGGTCTGTAATTCTCCTTTTTGATGGGGTCTTTGTCTGGTTTTGGGATCAAGTAATGGTGGCCTCATAAAATGAGTTTGGAAGTTTTCCTTCCATTTCTAATTTTTGGAACAGTTTCAGAAGAATAGGTATTTATTCTCCCTAAATGTTTGGTAGAATTGCACTGGGAAGCCATCTGGCCCTGGGCTTTTGTTTGTTGGGAGATTTTTGCCAATCTAATGCCAATCTAATGCTTCAATTTCCTTAGTGGTTATAGGTGTGTTCAGGTTTTCTATTTCTTTCTGGTTCAGTTTTGGTAGTTGATACATCTCTAGGAATGCATCCATTTCTTCCAGGTTATCTAATTTGCTGGCATAGAGTTGCTCAAAATATGTTCTTAGAATTGTTTGTATTTCTTTGGTGTTGGTTGTGATCTCTCCTCTTTCATTCATGATTTTGTTGATTTGGGTCCTTTCTCTTTTCTTTTTGATAAGTCTGGCCAGGGGTTTATCAATCTTGTTAATTCTTTCAAAGAACCAGCTCCTAGTTTCGTTGACCTGTTCTACTGTTCTTTTAGTTTCTATTTCATTGATTTCTGCTCTGATCTTTATTATTTCTCTTCTCCTGCTGGGTTTAGGCTTGATTTGCTGTTCTTTCTCCAGCTCCTTTAGGTGTAGGGTTAGGTTGTGTACTTGAGACCTTTCTTGTTTCTTGAGAAAGGCTTGTATTGCTATATACTTTCCTCTTAGGACTGCCTTTGCTGCATCCCAAAGATTTTGAATAGTTGTGTTTTCATTTTCATTAGTTTCAATTAATTTTTTTAATTCTTTAATTTCCTGGTTGACCCATTCATACTTTAGTAGGATGATCTTTAGCCTCCATGTATTTGAGTTCTTTCTGACTTTCCTCTTGTGATTGAGTTCTAGTTTCAAAGCATTGTGGTCTGAAAATAGGCAGGGAATGATTCCAAACTTTTGGTACCGGTTGAGACCTGATTTGTGACCTAGGATGTGATAGATTCTGGAGACTGTTCCATGGGCACTAGAGAAGAATGTGTATTCCGTTGCTTTGGGATGGAATGTTCTGAATATATCTTTGAAGTCCATTTGGTCCAGTGTGTCATTTAAAGTCTTTATTTCCTTGTTGTTCTTTTGCTTAGATGATCTGTCCATTTCAGTGAGGGGGGTGTTAAAGTCCCCCACTATTATTGTATTGTTGTTGATGTGTTTCTTTGCCTTTGTTATTAATTGCCTTATATAATTGGCTGCTCCCACGTTAGGGGCTAAGATATTTATAATTGTTAGGTCTTCTTCTTGGATAGAAGACACTTGGGGTGTCTTTGGGTCTAAAATGAGTCTCTTGCAGACAGCATATTGATGGTCTTGTTTTTCAATCCAATCTGAGAGCCTGTGTGTTTTGATTGGGGCATTTAGCCCATTTACATTCAGGGTAACTTTGGAAAAATAGGAATTTAGTGCCATTTTATTGCCTGTCAGTTGACTGTTACTCTATATTGTCTGTGCTCCTTTCTGGTCTATGTTGCTTTTAGGGTCTCTCTTTGCTTAGAGGACCCCTTTCAAGATTTCCTGTAGGGCTGGTTTGGTGTTTGCAAATTCCTTAGTTTTTGTTTGTCCTGGAAGCTTTTTTCTCTCCTTCAATTTTCAATGACAGCCTAGCTGGATAGAGTATTCTTGGCTGCATATTTTTCTCATTTAGTGCTCTGAATATATCCTACCAGTCCTTTCTGGCCTGCCAGGTCTCTGTGGATAGGTCTGTTGCCATTCTAATGTTTCTACCATTGTAGGTTACATATCTCTTCTCCCGAGCTGCTTTCAGGATTTTCTCTTTGTCGCTGAGACTCATAGTTTTACTATTTAGATGTCAGGGTGTTGACCTATTTTTATTGATTTTGAGAGGGGTTCTCTGTGCTTCCTGGATTTTGATGCCTGTTTCCTTCCCCAAATTAGGGAAGTTCTCTGCTATAATTTGCTCCATTATAGCTTCTGCCCTTCTCTCTCTTTCTTCTTCTTCTGGGATTCCAATTATTCTAATGTTGTTTCATCTTATGGTATTGCTTATCTCTCGAATTCTGCCCTCGTTATCCATTAGTTGTTTATCTCTCTTTTTCTCAGCTTCTTTATTTTCCATCATTTGGACTTCTATATCACTGATTCTCTCTTCTGCCTCATTTATCCTAGCTTTTAGTGCCCCCATATTTGACTGCACCTCATTAATAGTCTTTTTGATTTCGACTGGGTTAGACTTTAGTTCTTTTACTTCTCCAGAAAGGTTTTCTCTAATATCTTCCATGCTTTTCTCAAGCCCAGCTAGTATCTTTAAAATCATCATTCTGAACACTAGGTCTGACATCGTACTAATGTCCATATTGAGTAGGTCCCTCGCAGTCGGTAGTACCTCTTGTTCTTTTTGTTGAGGTGATTTTTTCCATCTTGTCATTTTGTCCAGAGGAGAATAGATGAATGATAGAACAAAATGCTAACAGGGTAACAATGTCCCCAGAAAATATACTCTAAACAAATCAGAAAAGACCTGAAGCAGTGGGAAAAGAAAGGGAAAGGGAGAAAAAAGAAGGAGAAAAAGAAAAAGTTAAAGATAAAGATAAAAACAAACAAAACAGAACAAAACAAAACAAAAAAACAGAATGTGATCAAATATGATCGGGCTGGTACATAGATCAGTGCCACACACTAGATTTTGGGTGTTACTTTGGTCTGTTATATGAGAAAGTGCCTCCCAAAATTTTAAAGAAAGAAAAACTTATCATGTACAAAAATAAGGTTTGATATGATGAGGGGATGGAATATGACTCTAAAGATGGAAATTATAAAAAATTTTCCAAAGGAATTGATAAGAAGTTGTTTGAAAATAGAAAGAAGAGGATTTAAAAAAAAAAGAAAAAAAAAAGGGAGAGAATGTGATGAGGCAGGGGAGTAGAAAAAAACCATACACTAGAGATTTAGGGTATATTTTTTTTTTTTTTAAAGATTTTATTTATTTATTTGACACAGAGAGAGACAGCGAGAGAGGGAACACAAGCAGGGGGAGTGGAAGAGGGAGAAGCAGGCCCCCACTGAGCAGGGAGCCCGATGTGGGACTCGATCCCAGGACCCTGGAATCATGACCTGAGCCGAAGGCAGATGCTTAACAACCGAGCCACCCAGGCTCCCTAGGGTATTTTTTGATCTGTTAGAAGAAACTATCTCAAAATTTTAAAAAGAGAACAACATATATATATATATATATATATATATATGCCAAAAATACGGGTAACTACTATGAAGGGATACAATATGACTCAAAAAATGAAAAATAAAAATGGTTTTTAAAAAAGGGATTCATAAGATGTTGGTTGAAAAAGGGAAAAAGAAAAATTCAAAAAAAAAAAGACCGTTAAAAAAAAATTAACTTTGAAAGACTAAAGAATCATGGTAAAAAAGCCATGAATTCTTTGTGTAGTATTCCCCTCGCGCTGGAGTTCTGCCATTTTCATTGATGGGTAAACTTTGTCATGGCTGGCTCTTCTCGCTGATCTTCTGGGGGAGGGGCCTGTTGCCGTGGTTTCCAAATGTCTTTGCCGGAGGCGGAATTGCTCCGCCCTTGCCCGGTGGGGGCTAAGTAATCTGCTCGGGTTTGCTCTTGGGATCTTTTGTTCCCTGCAAGTTTTCCGTATAGCTTTGGAGGCGGAGACTGAATATGGCGGCCTTCCAATCTCAGCCTCAGAGTAGCCGAGAACTCGGGGTCCCACTCCTCAGTGAGCCCCCAGAGAAAAGCCGTCAGTCACTCCCGTCTCCCCGGTCTCCGGCCACACTCTGTGCTCACCCGGCCTGTGACCGCGCATTTCTATCTCTGGCACCCGACCCCAGGTGGAGTCTCCAAACCCAGCAGATCCCTGCAGTGTGCTCCCACGCCACTCTTCCCGGGGGAAGAAGGTGAGTGTCCCCAGATCTGCTGCTTGTTAGGTCCCTGCTGGAGGAGCAGTGGCCCGACTGTGCTGCAGATCATGGTTTATGACAACCCTGAGCTGAGAGCCCGTGCCTGGCCTCCGTCTCTGCAGCCGGCCTCCCTGCTCCAATACCTGGGAGCTCTGCCGCACTCAGGCACCCCCGGTCTTTCTGTGACCCCGAGGGTCCTGAGACCACACTGTCCCAGAGGGTTCCACCCCCCTCTTAGCCACCGGAGTGACATCCCTCAGGAGAGTGGACTTCTAAAATTTCCGATTTTGTGCTCCGCGGCTCTATCAGTTGCCAGAAGCGGCCAACGGAGGCCCCTTCCCCGCCGTCTATTCTCCTGAATATCACCTCAGATTCACTTCTCTGCACGTCCTACCTTCCAGAAAGTGGTTGCTTTTCTGATGAGAGAGTTGTTGCTCTTCTTTTCTTCGATCTCCTGTTGAGTTCCTAGGTATTCAGAATGGTTTGATCCCTATCCAGCTGAATTCCTGAGACCAGACGAAATCCAGGTCTCCTACTCCTCTGGCATCTTGCTCCACCCCTCTCTGGATCAGATTCTAATAAGTGATTGGATTTGAATAACTTTTATGTCTTCTTCTTAGTCCATCTTTTTAATATTATATAATGCTATGAATTATTGTCCTTAATGCTATGTTGATTTGGCAATATGTGAAACAAACTTTCTGAGTTTGTGGTAAGGAATAATGTTGTGGATAGGGGAAAAGGGAAGAGGATTCTAATCTAGAAAATATCAATATTATAGTATAGTAGTATAATTTAAGTTGATCTCAACTAACTAATAAGAGGAGTCAAGAAAATGCCAGAAGCCATATTCTTTTTTAAAAAAATAGGTGAATTTCCTCCTCAGCAAGCAAGCACAGGTGGAAACAAGTTGATACTATGCCTTATAAAAGGTTAAACAACAAAACTGAAGCATAAACCCTTACCTAGGTGACATCTGGGATAGATGCCCATAGAGCCAATCATTTTTTAAACTTTTTATTTATTTATTTTTAATTCCAGAGTAATTAACATTTAACAGTTCTGTACATTTTCATCGTGATAAGGGTACTCTTAATCTTCACTTATTTCACCCAACCCCTGGTCCACCTTCCTTCTGGTAACCATCTGTTCTCTATAGTTAAAAGTCTTGTTTGGTTTGTCTCTCTCTCTTTTTTCCTTTGTTCATTTGTTTTGTTTCTTAAGTTCCACATATGAGTGAAATCATATGGTATTTTTCTTTCTCTGATAGAGCCAGTCTTTACAATCTATTCTCTTAGCCATTCAGCTACTTTCTTTGGAGAAAAGGAAACTTTTAGGAATTTTTCTTTGGAAAATATGTTACATATTTGAAAAAACATCTTGCCAGAATTAAATCCCAAAATTTTCACCTGGAATCTTATATAGGAAATATAGTCCTCCATGTTCCTTACAACAGCTTTGTGATGAATGACAAACTCACTTCCACATGGCAATTTCTTACAATAGAATTTAGCAAAAGCAAAGGATGAACCATTAGAAAGGACCTTGGAGAGGATACTGCATGGAACTATCCACTTTTTATCTAAGTACACAATATTCTGCTAATCTACTTCAACCTAAAGGAAGAATTTAGAGTTGAATTGCTGGTCTTTTTGACCATCTTCTCTAAAGATCACAGTCTCAGACCCTCTTTTGATATAGCATGACAGTCCATTCAAGAATATATCCTGTGAATTTTTCAAATGTTGTGTTTTTTATTGCTGAAGAAAGGTTCACCCATATTCTCTATAAAACAGAAATTGGAAATGGGGACCATTAACATTTTTTTGGCAATTATATTTGCAAGTAATAATTGGCATGTAAATTAGCAAGAGGTTACTTTCTTGAAGTCATTTTATATACAACACATGTGTAAATATTCTCCGAAGAAGTGGTAGAGAAAGTGGTAAATAATTTTAAAGGAAGATCGTAACAAAAATATATTTTCAGACACTTTAATTTGTCAAAATAACATTTAGCTCATTTATCTTAAAGATAGTTGGCAATAGTTACTCATCTTAGACTAGACTGATTTAATCCAGTTGCACTCATTCTTAATTTTACATCTGTAATCTTCTAGAATGGTTTATGCTCTAGCTGCTCTGGCTTCCTTATTTCCTGATGGTGCACCTGATCTTTGCCTTCTTAAGATACAGGAACCAAGCCATTAACTTAATTACTGTACTTCATCTATCTCAATGTGAGTTTCTTCAAGTCTGGAAAGGTGTTGACTTCTGGTAAGGTCTGATTGCAACTAAATTAATCTTGAAAGCAAGGTAATGACACCCATTTACTGTCTAGTTTTAACCATCCTAGTGGCCCTATATTTGCTCAACTTCAAATAGAGTCTCATATTCATTAAACACATTACAGCCTTAGCTTTCTAGGGCTTAAAACAAAAACGGAACAAACAAACAAAACAAAACAAAACAAGGGGCACCTGCGTGGCTCAGTCATTAAGCATCTGCCTTCGGCTCAGGTCATGATCCCAGGGTCTTGGATGGAGCCTGGCATTGGGCTCTCTGCTCAGTGGGAAGCCTGCTTCTCCCCCTCCCACTCTCCCTGCTTGTGTTCCCTCTCTCACTATGTCTCTCTCTGTCAAATAAATAAATAAAATCTTAAATAAAAAAATTAAAAAAAAAAGATAAAACTTACAAAATATTATTCCTGAATCACTGAGGGAGAATTTGTTAGTGATGGAATATAAAAGCTCCACTGTCCCCTGCCCACCTCCAATTCTTTGGGTATTTGCCTATCTTCCCTCTTCCTTCTTGACTCTTTTCTGCGTCTAAGATATCCAAGGTAAGTATGAAAATCCTTACAAAACAGGGGTGCTTGGGTGGCTCAGTCGTTAAGCATCTGCCTTCGGCTCAGGTCATGATCCCAGGGTTCCGGGATCGAGCCCCGCATCGGGCTCCCTGCTCGGCAGGAAGCCTGCTTCTCCCTCTCCCTCTCCCCCCTGCTTGTGTTCCCTCTCTCGCTGTCTCTCTCTGTCAAATAAATAAATAAAATCTTAAAAAAAGAAAAAAGAAAATCCTTACAAAACAAAGACAATACTGAGTGATTTACATTCCTAACCAAAATATTTTTAAGGAAAAATATTTTGAATGTCATTTTATAATACAGTTTTAATGACAGAACTGACCAAAAACAGTTGTTTTTGTTGTGATGGTTGTTTTATTTATTTATTTTTTTTACACAATGTCATCATAGTAAGTTATAAGGAGTCATTTGTATTTATTTTATTTTTTTACCAGAACTTGAAAAAATATAATAATAACCTCATACTATGACCATCTCCAGCTGACACTTTTTGTAAGAGCTCACCATACATCATCATTTTGTAGGGAAAGGTTTCTGACAAAGGCACTTATGCTACCCCACAATTACCTTCTTCAATTTATCACAGAGAGATTGCTTTTATTCAGTAGGTAGTATTTGAAAAGCTAGTCTTTGCTCTTTTTTCGCCCATTGAACTCTTCATAATGATTATAGAATGTGAGCTAGTTCTATTTTTTCTATCATTTTATCATTTAGTGCCTATGGAAACAATTCCCACTTTACTAAGCACACTCACTGTCTGATATGTTTTAGACTAAAGTACTTCTAAGTGTCAGGCACATAGTTATCAAATACTGCTGTTCACTGCCTAACCCAGAATGCAAGGTACAAACTAACATTTAAAGAAATGGGCATAAGAATAAATATTCAATAACTATTTCTAAGATGTATTGAATTTCTGTTGTTCCTTTCTAAAATTGTTTTCCCTTCTCATTCTAAATATACAGCTTCATAACTTGGACCACACAGAAATTTTTCTGAATTTCAGATTATGTCTACCAGTGTTGATGTACTCAGAAACAAAATTAGTATCTTTCATATATATTAACCTTTGCAATTACAAAGCACTTTTAGTAATGACATCACATTTGATTCTGTAACAACTCAACAAAGAGAATGCTTTCAAAACACATCTCCTATTATAGGCCATATTTTAAGTAGAGGGGAGGGTGAGGTGGGGCAGTGGTTAGGAGAAAGTGGAAGTAAAGGGGCCTGAATGCAGATATTTTGAGAAACATCCTCTCATGTTTCTACTCTAGATTTCTAAACTAGTTGTAAATAAATGGCCCATATAATAGTTCTTGAAATATGGCCCCCACATCAGCCTCGCATCACCAGACAGGATTTATTGGAAATGCAAATCTCCAGGCTCCATCCAAATGTACTGACTCAGAAAGCCTGGGACAGTGTGATAAGGAGAACCTGACATATGCCAAAGTTTAAGAACCACTGGTCCACAGCCATGGTTCACAAACTTTTGTGGAGATCAGACCACCTGTGTGAGTGCCTGATTTCTTCCAGGCCTACAAAATCAGACTCTCCTAAAGGAGGGAGAAATTTTTGAAACTGAATATTTTGAAATTCTACAGGTGACTCTAATGCACATTAAAGTTTGAGAAATACTAACATGGTACACTTTCTTTCTTTCTTTTTTTTTTTTTTTTGATAAATTCTCTCTTTTTTTGGTGCAAAATGGTGGTTGGTAAATTCTTTTTTTATTATTATTTTATTTTATTTTATTATGTTATGCTAATCACCATACATTACATCATTAGTTTTTGATGTAGTGTTCCATGATTCACTGTTTGCATATAACACCCGGTGTTCCATTCAGTGCAGGCCCTCGTTAATACCCATCACCAGGCTAACACATCCCCTCAGCCCCCTCCCCTCTAGAACCCTCAGTTTGTTTCTCAGAGTCCATAGTCTCTCATGGTTCGTCTCCTCCTCCGATTCCCCCCTTTCATTTTCCCCTTCCTGCTGTCTTCTTTTTTTTTTTTTTTAACATATAATGTATTATTTGTTTCAGAGGTACAGGTCTGTGATTCAACAGTCTTGCACAATTCACAGCGCTCACCATAGCACATACTGTCCCTAATGTCTATCACCCAACCACCCCATCCCTCCCACACCCCCACCACTCCAGCAACCCTCAGTTTGTTTCCTGAGATGAAAAGTTCCTCATATCAGTGAGATCATATAATACATATCTTTCTCTGATTGACTTATTTCACTCAGCATATACCCTCCAGTTCCATCCACGTCGCTGCAAATGACAAGATTTCATTCCTTTTGATGGTTGAATAATATTCCATTGTATATATATACCACTTCTTCTTTATCCATTCATCTGTCGATGGACATCTTGGATCTTTCCACAGTTTGGCTATTGTGGACACTGCTGCTATAAACATCGGGGTGCACATACTCCTTCGGATCCCTACATTTGTACCTTTGTGGTAAATACCCAATAGTGCAATTGCTGGGTCATATGGTAGCTCTATTTTCAACTTTTTGAGCAACCTCCATACTTTTTTCCAGAGTGGTTGCACCAGCTTGCATTCCCACCAACAGTGTAGGAGGGCTCCCCTTTATCCGCATCCCCACCAACATCTGGCATTTCCTGACTTATTAATTTTAGCCATTCTGAATGGTGTGAGGTGGTATCTCATTGGATTTCCCTGATGCCGAGCGATGTTGAGCACTTTTTCATGTGTCTGTTGGCCATTTGGATATCTTCTATGCGAAAATGTCTGTTCATGGCTTCTGCCCATTTCTTGATTGGATAATTTGTTCTCTGGGTGTTGAGTTTGATAAGTTCTTTCTAGATTTTGGATACTAGCCCTTTATCTGATATGTCATTTGCAAATATCTTCTCCCATTCTGTCGGTTGTCTTTTGGTTTTGTGGACTGTTTCCTTTGCTTTGCAAAAGCTTTTTATCTTGATGAAGTCCCAATAGTTCATTTTTGCCCTTGCTTCCCTTGCCTTTGGCGATGTTTCTAGGAAGAAGTTGCTTCAGCTGAGGTCAAAGAGGTTGCTGCCTGTGTTCTCCTTTAGGATTTGATGGACTCCTGTCTCACATTGAGGTCTTTCAACCATTTGGAGTCTATTTTTGTGTGTGGTGTAAGGAAATGGTCCAGTTTCATTATTCTGCATGTGGCTATCCAATTCTCCCAACACCATTTGTTGAAAAGACTGTCTTTTTTCCATTGGACATTCTCTCCTGTTTTGTCGAAGATTAGTTGACCATAGAGTTGAGGGTCCATTTCTGGGATCTCTATTCTGTTCCATTGACCTATGTGTCTGTTTTTGTGCCAGTACCATGCTCTCTTGATGATGACAGCTTTGTAATAGAGCTAGAAGTCCGGAATTGTGATGCCGCCAGCTTTGCTTTTCTTTTTCAACATTCCTCTGGCTATGCGGGGTCTTTTCTGGTTCCATACAAATTTTAGGATTATTTGTTCAATTCTTTGAAAAAAGTGGCTGGTATTTTGATGGGGATTGCATTGAATGTGTAGATTGCTCTAGGTAGCATTGACATCTTCACAATATTTGTTCTTCGAATCCATGAGCATGGAATGTTTTTCCATTTCTTTGTGTCTTCCTCAATTTCTTTCATGAGTATTTTATAGTTTTCTGAGTACAGATCCTTTGCCTCTTTGGTTAGATTTATTCCTAGCTATCTTATGGTTTTGGGTGCAATTGTAAATGGGATCGACTCCTTAATTTCTCTTTCTTCTGTCTTGTTCTTGGTGTATAGGAATGCCACTGATTTCTGTGCATTGATTTTATATCCTGCCTCTTTACTGAATTCCTGTCTGAGTTCTAGCAGTTTTCGGGTGGAGACTTTTGGGTTTTCCACATAAAACATCATATCATCTGCAAAGAGTGAGAGTTGGACTTCTTCTTTGCCGATTTGGATGCCTTTGATTTCTTTTTGTTGTCTGATTGCTGTGGCTAGGACTTCTAGAACTATGTTGAATAGCAATGGTGAGAGTGGACATCCCTGCTGCGTTCCTGACCTTAGGGGGAAAGCTCTCAGTTTTTCCCCATTGAGAATGATATTCGCTGTAGGTTTTTTGTAGATGGTTTTATGATATTGAGGTATGTACCCTTTATGCCTATACTCTGAAGAGTTTTGATCAAGAAAGGATGCTGTACTTTGTCAAAAGCTTTTTCTGCATCTATTGAGAGGATCATATGATTCTTGGTCTTTCTTTTGTTAATGTATTGTATCACATTGATTGATTTGCGGATGTTGAACCAACCTTGCAGCCCAGGGATAAATCCCACTTCGTCAGGGTGAATAATCCTTTTAATGTACTGTTGGATCCTATTGGCTAGTATTTTGGTGAGAATTTTTGCGTCCATGTTCATCAGGGATATTGGTCTGTAATTCCCCTTTTTGATGGGGTCTTTGTCTGGTTTGGGGATCAAGGTAATGCTGGCCTCATAAAATGAGTTTGGAAGTTTTCCTTCCATTTCTATTTTTTGGAACATTTTCAGAAGAATAGGTATTAATTCTTCTTGAAATGTTTGGTAGAATTCCTCTGGGAAGCCATCTGGCCCTGGGCTTTTATTTTTGGGAGATTTTTGATGACTGCTTCAATTTCCTTAGTGGTTATAGGTCTGTTCAGGTTTTCTATTTCTTCCTGGTTCAGTTTTGGTAGTTGATACATCTCTAGGAATGCATCCATCTCTTCCAGGTTATCTAATTTGCTGGCATAGAGTTGCTCATACTATGTTCTTAGAATTGTTTGTATTTCTTTGGTGTTGGTTGTGATCTCTCCTCTTTCATTCATGATTTTGTTGATTTGGGTCCTTTCTCTTTTCTTTTTGATAAGTCTGGCCAGGGGTTCATCAATCTTGTTAATTCTTTCAAAGAACCAGCTCCTAGTTTCATTGATCTGTTCTACTGTTCTTTTAGTTTCTATTTCATTGATTTCTGCTCTGATCTTTATTATTTCTCTTCTCCTGCTGGGTTTAGGCTTGATTTGCTGTTCTTTCTCCAGCTCCTTTAGGTGTAGGGTTAGTTTGTGTACTTGAGACCTTTCTTGTTTCTTGAGAAAGGCTTGTATTGCTATATACTTTCCTCTTAGGGCTGCATTTGCTGCATCCCAAAGATTTTGAATAGTTGTGTTTTCATTTTCATTGGTTTCCATGTATTTTTTTAATTCTTCTTTAATTTCCTGGTTGACCCATTCATTCTTCAGTAGGATGCTCTTTAGCCTCCATGTATTTGAGTTCTTTCCGACTTTCCTCTTGTGATTGAGTTCTAGTTTCAAAGCATTGTGGTCTGAAAATAGGCAGGGAATGATCCCAATCTTTTGGTACCGGTTGAGACCTGATTTATGACCTAGGATATGATCTATTCTGGAGAATGTTCCATGGGGACTAGAGAAGAATGTGTATTCTGTTGCTTTGGGATGGAATGTTCTGAATATATCTGTGACGTCCATTTGGTCCAGTGTGTCATTTAAAGTCTTTATTTCCTTGTTGATCTTTTGCTTAGACAATCTGTCCATATCAGTGAGGGGGGTGTTAAAGTCCCCCACTATTATTGTATTGTTGTCGATGTGTTTCTTTGTTTTTGTTATTAATTGCCTTATATAATTGGGTGCTCCCATGTTAGGGGCATAGATATTTACAATTGTTAGATCTTCTTGTTGGATAGACACTTTAAGTAGGATATAATGTCCTTCCTCATCTCTTATTATAGTCTTTGGTTTAAAATCTAATTTGTCTGATAGAAGGATTGCACCCCAGCTTTCTTTTGGTGTCCATTAGCATGGTAAATAGTTTTCCACCCCCTCACATTCAATCTGGGGGTGTCTTTGGGTCTAAAATGAGTCTCTTGCAGACAGCATATAGATGGGTCTTGTTTTTTAATCCAGTCTGATAGCCTGTGTCTTTTGATTGGCGCATTTAGCCCATTGACATTCAGGGTAACTATGGAAAGATATGAATTTAGGGCCATTGTATTGCCTGTAAGGTGACTGTTACTGTATATTGTCTGTGTTCCTTTCTGGTCTCTGTTGCTTTTAGGGTCTCTTTTTGCTTAGAGGACCCCTTTCAAGATTTCTTGTAGGGCTGGTTTGGTGTTTGCAAATTCCTTAGTTTTTGTTTGTCCTGGAAGCTTTTTATCTCTCCTTCTATTTTCAATGAGAGCTTAGCTGGATATAGTATTCTTGGCTGCATATTTTTCTCATTTAGTGCTCTGAATATATCCTACCAGTCCTTTCTGGCCTGCCAGGTCTCTGTGGATAGGTCTGTTGCCAATCTAATGTTTCTACTGTTGTAGGTTACAGATCTCTTGTCCTGAGGTGCTTTCAGGCTTTTCTCTTTGTCTATGAAACTCGCAAGTTTTACTATTAGATGTCGGGGTGTTGACCTATTTTTATTGATTTTGAGAGTGGTTCTCTGTGCTTCCTGGATTTTTTTTTTTAAAGATTTTATTTATTTATTTGAGACAGAGAGAATGAGATACAGAGAGCATGAGAGGGAGGAGCGTCAGAGGGAGAAGTAGACTCCCTGCCGAGCAGGGAGCCCGATGCGGGACTCGATCCAGGGACTCCAGGATCATGACCTGAGCCGAAGGCAGTCGCTTAACCAATTGAGCCACCCAGGCGCCCATGCTTCCTGGATTTTGATGCCTGTTTCCTTCCCCAAATTAGGGAAGTTCTCTGCTATAATTTGCTCCGTTATACCTTCTGCCCTTGTCTCTCTTTCTTCTTCTTCTGGGATCCCAATTATTCTAATGTTGTTTTGTCTTATGGTATCGCTTATCTCTTGAATTCTGCCCTCGTGATCCAGTACTTGTTTATCTCTCTTTTTCTCAGCTTCCTTATTTTCCATCATTTGGTCTTCTATATTACTGATTCTCTCTTCTGCCTCATTTATCCTAGCAGTTAGCGCCCCCATGTTTGATTGCACCTCATTAATAGCCTTTTTGATTTCTACTTGGTTAGATTTTAGTTCTTTTACTTCTCCAGAAAGGTTTTCTCTAATAACTTCCATATTTTTTTCAAGCCCAGCTAGTATCTTTAAAGTTATTATTCTGAACTCTAGGTCTGACATCGTACTAATGTCCGTATTGAGTAGGTCCCTGGCAGTCGGTACTACCTCTTGTTCTTTTTGTTGAGGTGATTTTTTCCGTCTTGTCATTTTGTGCAGAGGAGAATAGATTAATGAGAGAACAAAATGCTAGCATAATAACAACGTCTGCAGAAAATATACTCAACAAATCAGAAAAGACCTGAAGCAGTGGAAAAAGAAATGGAAAGGAGAAAAAGAAAAAGAAAAAAAAGAAAAAGATAAAGATAAAAAGAAATAAAAACAAACAAAACAAAACAACAACAAAAAAAACCAGAATGTGATCAAATATGATCAGGCTGGGATATAGATCAGTGCCACACACTAGATTTGGGGTGTATTTTGGTCTGTTAGAAGAAAGTGCCTCCCAAAATTTTAAAGAAAGAAAAACCTATATATGTACAAAAATAAGGGTCGATATGATGAATGGATGGAATATGACTGTAAAGATGGAAATTATAAAAATTTTTATAAAAGGGATTGATAAGAAGTTGTTTGAAAAAAGAAAGAAGAGGATTTAAAAAAAGAAAAAAAAAAGGGATAGAATGTGATCAGGCAGGGGAGTAGAAAAAACCATATACTAGAGATTTAGGGTATATTTTAATCTGTTAGAAGAAATTATCTCAAAATTTCAAAGAGAGAACAACTCATATATATATGCCAAAAATACGGGTAACTACTATGAAGGGATACAATATGACTCTAAAAATGAAAAATAAAAATGTTTTTTTAAAAAAAGGGATTGATAACATGTTGGTGGAAAAAGGGAAAAAGAAAAATTCAAAAAAAAAAGAAGAAAAAAAGACAGTTAAAAAAATTAACTTTGAAAGACTAAAGAATCATGGTAAAAAAGCCATGAATTCTATGTGCAGTATTCCCCTAGCGCTGGAGTTCTGCCGTTCTCATTGATCGATAAACTTGTTCTTGGCTGGCTGTTCTCGCTGATCTTCTGGGGAGGGGTCTGTTGCCGTGGTTTCCAAATGTCTTTGCTGGAGGCGGAATTGCCCCGCCCTTGCCCCCTCCCGACTAAGTAATCTGCTCAGGTTTGCTCTCCAGAGCTTTTGTTCCCTGCGAGCTTTCTGTACAGCTTTGGAGGCGGAGAGTGAAAATGGCAGCCTCCCAATCTCTGCCGCGGAGGAGCTGAGAACTCGGAGGAGCCCCGCTCCTCAGTGAGCCCCCAGAGAAAAGCCGTCAGTCACTCCCATCTCCCTGGTCTCCTGCCGCACTCCATGCTCACCCGGCCTGTGACCGCACGTTTCTATCTCTGGCACCCGACCCCGGGTGGAGTCTCCAAACCCAGCAGATTCCTGTGGTGCACTCCCATGTGGCTCCTCCCGGGGGAGGAAGGTGAGTCTCCCCGGATCTGCCGCTTGTTGGGTCCCTGCTGGAGGAGCAGTGGCCCGACTGTGTTGCGGATTACGGTTTATGGCAACCCCAAGCTGAGAGCCAGCGCCTGGGCTCTGCCTTTGCAGCCGGCTTCCCTGCTCCATTACCTGGGAGCTCTGCCACACTCATGCACCCCCGGTCTTTCTGTGACCCCGAGGGTCCTGAGACCCCCACTTCCCGGAGCGTTCCACCCCCCGCTTAGCCACCAGAGTGACGTCCCTCAGCGGAGCAGACTTTTAAAAGTTCCGATTTTGTGCTCCGCAGCTCTATCACTTGCCAGAAGCGGTCGGTGGAGGCCCCTCCCCCGCCATCTATCCTCCCGAATATCGCCTCAGATTCACTTCTCCCCACGTCCTACGTTCCAGAAAGTGGTCGCTTTTCTGATGAGAGAGTTGTTGCTATTCTTTTCTTCCATCTCCTGTTGAGTTTGTAGGTGTTCAGAATGGTTTGATCCCTATCCAGCTGAATTCCTGAGAGGAGACGAAATCCAGGTCTCCTACTCCTCCGCTATCTTGTTCCACCGCTGCTGCTTTTTGTCTTTTAACCACTCCCATCCCCACATGTGGAATTGGTCAGATGCCTCAAGAAGCTCTGAGACTAGTCCCTAGAAGGGTTATTTAGGACCCTGTAGCCAGGTCCAATCTCCATGTGGTGGCCTAGCAAAAAATATGACTTTAATGGGATTGTATGAGATTGGGCTGCCAGAATGATGCTGATCTGTTGATATTTGGTGACTTTCTTAATTTGGACGCAGAACATATTCAAGGGTCTAGGCTACCAACATGCCCATTGCCAACCATTGGTATTGAGCCTCTACGTGGACCTCTGGGTGATTGTCATTTCTCTGTGTTCTAACAGTGGTGCCACCCATACTCCAGAGTACTTGAGGGGACTAAGGGTGGCAGCAGGCATCTTTTCTTTACCCTATGGCATCTTCATATTTATAGTACTCCCTTAACCTCAGAAAATTTTTGAGAGCTTTGCTCTACAACACCAAAGAGTTCTTTTTATTAATAAGTGATAGACATTTTTTGGCTTGCTCTTCTTTTGCCCATGCACTCCTTGCCTATGCTGGTCACAGCATATGGGAGACAGGTGCAGTCAATGTTGGAAGTGTTCACATTCCAAAATACAGTCATTAGGGCCCAAAGATTTCAGGAAAACACAAAGTTAGAAAATGTCTTGGTTTACTATTTTGCTATAAAATTCAAAACAGTAAGTTAATATAAGCAACAAATGAATTTTCTTTCATGTTTTCCTTCATTGTCTGGGAAGATTTGCATTTGTGATCATCATCAATGAAACAGAGGAACACCTTTTGGAAGAGTCATTGGAAACCAGTATTTACAGATGTTAGAATGGATATGCAGAGTCAGGAGTAATGATGTAGTAAGCATTCAATACATGGAACCAAGTCACTTCAGAGCCAAGAATATCTATATTGTTTTAATAGACAAAAATTCTCAAGAGCCAGAGAACTGGGAGTAGTAACAGCATTACTTCCATTTTCTAATGGTGGGACAAGATTTGAAATTATCCAGGAACAGCATATTTAATAATAAAGCACATGAAGACATAGTTCCTGGATCTGAACAGAAATAGATGCTGCCTGGACATTACAATGTGTTTTCAGGTGCAATAATTAGACAATAAATATTTCCTCTTTACTCAATATGGTAAATCTTTATACATAAATTGTTATACTTCATACGGCCCTATGGATTTTATAATACATTTTTATAAATTTGGTTATATTGACTGGATCCTTCAAAAATATTTATTCAGGGCCCCACAAACCCTAGGGACATCCTTGGTGGTAAATTTTGTCTTTAAATTCTGTAAAGATCTATAAGTACTGTGTCATTTTCTTAATGGAAAATATGCGAAGTGCAATAACTTGGTGTTTGCTTTAAAGGGGTTTAGGTTATAGCTGGAATATATGTGTGCATATGTGTGTGTGTGTGTGTGTGTGTGTGTGTGTGGTGGTGGTGGAGTTGGTTCTTACACTTTCATCTAACACTTATAACAATGCATCTTCTTCCATAGTTAAGAGAAACCAACCTGAGAGTTTAGCCAGCAGTTATGTACAGCCATCCCAATTATGCATGTAAGGACCAGGAAAATTACCATAAGGTGTGGCCATACATACTTGTGACTCATTGCAAGATGGGCTTGTGTCAGGACTTCCTTTATAACCTGTATTCCATAACCCCCCCCCAATCAGCTAGCTATAATGGCATTTTATATTCTATGATATAAGTAACCGTTTAGACCCTGAACCTAGTAGCCTTAAAAATATCTAGGTATCCTCTTTTCCTCAGTGGTGTTATTGTAATAAATGACTACTAGTTCCCTTCCTAACCTAATCTCATATTTACCCACATCTTCCATTTCAGCACCCTCAAAATCTAAACCTTCCCAATTTCTGCTTTTTCTGCTATTACATATTAGCCAGTTGCCACATCTTTTTTTTTATGGATGCCCCATTCAGGGTAAGCAGAGATAAGACATTAGTTATTGTCTAGAGGCAATGAGAGAAGTCAGAAAGGGATATTTTGGAGAAAATGCATCATCTTCTAAAGAAATAGCCATAAGTGAGTTCTTTGCATTGTCACTAGGCAAAAAGAGTTTCCTTCTTCTAGAAATGAGAGCGTTACTTCTGTTGGTTTTTACTGTAAGTGGAATCTAGTCCCAGGTACATCCACCTAAATGTCCCCATATTTGTTCTAAGGGTTTTCACCCTTCTCTAGTAAGACATGATTTTCTTTTTTGAGTTGTATCAAAGCTGTGTATTTAGTCTCATTAGCAATTTTGCCACCTTTTTAAATAAATTGGCCTGATTATCAGCATAGTCTTTGCTACAGCTGCAGGAGTTGGGTTTTGTTGTTGTTGTTGTTGTTGTTTTTTGTTTTGTTTAGTTTAGTTTTTTTGTTTGGTTGTTTTTAATACTGTCCTGGAGCCCTTCACATTTTCACAGCATGCACAGAACAGAGAATTGGCTAAAGTGTACCTGTCAGTCCTTTTTAAAGGTTTTTTTACAGCCATTAAAAAATCCAGGCAACGGACAGTCTTTATAATTACCATTTTCTCATTCCCTTCAAATGCTAGAGAGCTTCTACACAAGTCAATTTTACCTCTTATTCCCTATCTCCTACTTCATAATAGGGAGACAGATTAGTAATTGTTATTCTACAGCATGCCAGGAGTTAATAGTACACACTTATACTGGTAATTGGGTCCTTGTGGCCACCTGATCAGGGACTGACCTAGTTCTAAATCCCATCCTGTAGGTTGCCTCCCAAGGCCTCTTTCACAATTACATGTACTCGCTTGCAGCTCCTAAAAACAAAGCCTCAGACAAGGACTTAGATGTGGTAGTTCACTTGAGAGGAAATCCCTTGAAACAGAAATGAGGGAGATAGGAGAGTGAAAGAGAAAAGTAGAGAAAGTAAATAAAAGATGTCTTATTCAACAAGTTAGTACTATGTGCAGCTGGAACTAACCCCCCCCTCTGGGCATCCCCTAGATCACTGTAGAAAACACCTCTGTTAAATTCCTATGGACAAGCAGACTTCAGCATTTAACTCTCACCTCCCTACTCCACTGGTTGGAAAATAAGTCCCCCACTACTCTTTGTCTGAGCCCCTGTATGGAATAAGAAAAAGTCTATGGTTTTGGAGCCTGGGAAAAATAGAAAAAATGATCTAGAAACTGTCAAACTCAGCTGCAGCTCACATGAACTGACTGTTGTTTGTAGCATCTCAGACATCTGCTACCAGACCAAGAATTTTTACATACAAAGATTTCTAAACTTTCAACGTACAATAGACACTATTATACACAAAATATTTCAAAGAAAAGAAAAAGAGAAGAGCTACTAAATTTATTTCTGAAGCTGGTATAATCTTTCAAAAATTAGGAAAGAACAAGAATAAAAATTATACACTGATTTTGCTCATGAACACAGATAAAAATTCTAAAGAGAACATCCAGAATAAATTGAATTTGGTCGTGTGTTAAGAAAGGTACTACCCTGGGGTGCCTGGGTGGCTCAGTTGGTTAAGCGACTGCCTTCAGCTCAGGTCATGATCCTGGAGTCCCGGGATCGAGTTCCGCATCGGGCTCCCTGCTCAGCGGGGAGTCTGCTTCTCCCTCTGACCCTCCCCCCTCTCATGTGCTCTCTCATTCTCTCTCTCTCAAATAAATAAATAAAATCTTTAAAAAAAAAAAAAAAGAAAGGTACTACCCAATGGTCAAATACACAATATCACAGAACTGCAGGAACATTTCAACATTAAAAAATCTTTCAGTATAGTTCAACATATTAACAAAATGAGGGAAAAACCATATAATTATCCTATTATATGCAGAAAAATCATCCAATAAAATACAATACTCAATCATGATAAAAAAAACTAATTAGCAAATTAAAAATAGAAGATAACTTATTTAACCCCATAAATACACAGGTCAAAATCCCACAAAATACATGGTCTAAGTTAGTATTTTAGAAATATTTCATCAAAGACAAAGGCAAGTATCGTAACTCCTGTACATTTAATATTTTACTAGACATTCTAGCAACTGCACCAATTAAAATAGGACTTACCAGATAAATTATAAAGAAAGATACACATTTTTTCTTATTTGCAAACAGTAAAATTGGAGATAGTTCATCAAAGCTGTTTATTCATTGTCAGTGTATAAAAACTCAATAGGGCACCTGGGTGACTCAGTCGGTTAAGTGTCTGACTTTGACTCAGGTCATGATCTCAGGGTCCTAGGGTCGAGCCCCACATTGGGCTCCCTGCTCAGCAGGGAGTCTGCTTCTCCCTCAGCCTCTAACTCTGCCCCTCCCCCACTTGTATTCTCTCTCTCTCTCTCTCTTCCTCAAATAAATAAAAAAAATCTAAAAAACTTAAACTATATTCATTAGGAATGACTAATTAGAAAATGCCATGGACAAAAAAGTCATTATAATAGTGTAAAAACCTATTTCGAGTGAATCAAACAAATAATAGATATTATAAGATATTATTGAAAACTATTATGAAGAACTTTCTAATAGAATTGAATATATGGAATGTTATAGCATAATTTTGAAAGAGAAAATACAATTTCTTTCTTTTTTTTTTTTAAGATTTTATTTATTTATTTGAGAGAGAGAGAATGAGAGACAGAGAGCATGAGAGGGAGGAGGGTCAGAGGGAGAAGCAGACTCCCCGCCGAGCAGGGAGCCTGATGCGGGACTCGATCCCGGACTCCAGGATCATGACCTGAGCCGAAGGCAGTCGCTTAACCAACTGAGCCACCCAGGCGCCCCAAGAAAATACAATTTCATAAAGATTTCAGTTTTTCCTATGTTATTCTATAAATTTAATGCAATTTCAATCAATGACCCAAAATAATCCTTGTAAAACTAAGCAAATATTCTAAAATTCCTGTGGAAATTTAAAACATAGTAAAAGTTAAGAAAATACAGATGAATAGTTAAGACATAAAAGGATTAAATAAAACAAATATCAAAATGAAGCATGAAACTGTAGTGTGGTTTGACTGACAGATCTGTAAATATATTAATCAGAGTTACAGGCTCAGAAATAGAACAAAGCCTATATAAGAATTTGTATTCATTACTAATTCATGGGTAACTATAAACTAGTTATGAAATGAGCTTAGGATAGTCAAATTTTCATATTAAAAAGTGTCACTAGATCTCTACTTTAGACTCTACTGAAGTGTAACATCTGGAGAGATAAAAGACAGAATTAAGAAAAAAAAATGTAGGAGGTAGTTTTTTTGAACTCAGAATAAAGAAAAACATTATTATAAATTTGCTCAAATCAAATATATCTTTTTATAGGGCACAGGATATCGTACATGACATTAAAGACCTGTCTGAGGTTAGGAGAAAATATTTGCAACACAGATAATTCACCAAGCGTTAGCATAGGGAATATATAAAATCTGCAGCAATTTGACCAGGGAAAGATAACAGAAATGGACAGTAGATATGAAGGCACATCATAAGGAAGAAAGTAGCTAACAGCATATGAACAATGCTGTATTTAGTCACCAGTTTTTTAATGTTAAGAAAAAACATTAAAAACAAACAACATTATATTGTTTTGGATTGGTGAGGAATGCATGCAAACCTGTTAGAGATTAGCAAAATTAAAACTTTATGTACACTAAAATTCCTAAATTCTGATAGGTGGAAGAGAGAAACCATAAAGAAAATTTTGTTTACATATACCAGAAAACATGCAAAAGGATGACTACGGAAATATTTTTGATTGTAGGGAAAACCTAGAAAAGACTTAAATGTGAAGATATAAATGAAGTATATTCATGTCCTGCAATATATAGGGTAGTTAAAAGTAATAAATCAGAAATAAATAAAACAATATATATAAATGTCAAAATTAACAATGAATGAAAAAACAAATTCCTGCGTAATAGCTAACATACATCATTAATGTAATTAAGAAATCTCTGAACTAATATATTTGTCATCAAATATATACTTAATAAAATCTTTAATAACATAGCTTGGAACCAAAATAAACAAAGCTGTGGTCTTTCATGTCCATTAAAAAAGTTATTTGGGTGTAAGAGGCATTTGATATAAACTGGCTGAATAATTGTAGCTTTTTGAAGAATTTATAGTTCACTATAAAAACATAGAGAAAAATCTAATTTTAATGTTTGGGCAGTGACCCAGGTACTATGGTGTCAAGAAAAGAGCCAATACAGGGCGCCTGGGTGGCTCAGTCGTTAAGCGTCTGCCTTCGGCTCAGGTCATGATCCCAGGGTCCTGGGATCGAGCCCCGCATCGGGCTCTCTGCTCAGCGGGAAGCCTGCTTCTCCCTCTCCCCCTCCCTCTGCTTGTGTTCCCTCTCTCGCTGTGTTTCTCTCTGTCAAATAAATAAAATCTTAAAAAAAAAAAAAAAAAAGAAAAGAGCCAATATAGGGACACCTGGGTAACTCAGTCATTAAGCATATGCCTTCGGCTCAGGTCATGATCCCAAGGTCCTGGGATTGAGCCCCGCATGGAGCTCCCTGCTAATGGGTATTTACCCCAAAGATACAAAAGTAGGGATCCGAAAGTGTATGTGTACCCCGATGTGTATAGCAGCAATGTCCACAATAGCCAAACTGTGGAAAGAGCCAAGATGTCCATCGACAGATGAATGGATAAAGAAGAAGTGGTATATATATACAATGCAATATTATGCAGCCATCAAAAGGCATGAGATCTTGCATTTGCAACGACGTGGATGGAACTGGAGGGTATTATGTTAAGCGAAATAAGTCAAACAGAGAAAGACATGTATCATATGACCTCACTGATATGAGGAATTCTTTTTTTTTTTTTAAGATTTTGTTTATTTATTCATGAGAGACAGAGAGAGAGACAGAGGCAGAGGGAGAAGCAGGCTTCCCGTGGAGCAGGGAGCCCGATGCGGGACTCGATCCCAGGACCCTGGGATCATGACCTGAGCCGAAGGCAGACGCTTAATGACTGAGCCACCCAGGCGTCCCTGATATGAGGAATTCTTAATCGCAGGAAACAAACTGAGGGTTGCTGGAGTGGGGGGTGGGGTGGGAGGGATGGGGTGACTGGGTGATAGACACTGGGGAGGGTATGTGCTCTGGTAAGCGCTGTGAATTGTGCAAGACTGTTGAATCTCAGATCTGTACCCCTGAAACAAATAATACAATATATGTTAAGAGAAAAAAAGAAGAAGAAGAAGAAGGTAGCAGGAGGGGAAGAATGATGGGGGGGAATTTGGAGGGGTAGACGAACCATGAGAGATGATGGACTCTGAAAAACAAACTGAGGGTTCTAGAGGGGAGGGGGTGGGAGGATGGGTTAGCCTGGTGATGGGTATTGAGGAGGGCACATTCTGCATGGAGCACTGGTTGTTATGCACAAACAATGAATCATGGAACACTACATCTAAAACTAATGATGTAATGTATGGGGATTAACATAAGAATAAAAAAATAAAAAATAAATAAATAAAATAAGACAAAAAGCAAACCAATGGTAAAAGATGGGATGGGATCTCTGTTTGGGTTTCCTAGAGAGCAAGTCCCAGGCACCAGAGGGTTTTAAGGATTAAAATCCACAGGACACCATTCTTACCTGGCTCTGTTAACCCTAGCCCCAGACACTGGAGGAGTATTAGAAAATTTTGAAGAAGCTACTCCAAAGTGTAGGATCCCGTGTGGTAAAGGTCTTCAAACAGGGACCTCACTTGCTCAGGTAGAAAAGCAGAGGTGTATAATATATCCAGGAATAGAGCTCCAACCATCACTAGCTCCCAGTATAGTATCTGACAAGTGACATTTGTTGGAATAAAACAAATGAAATAGATTACATAATGTATTTCAACTGAGTCATATTTATTAACTAGTTCTACGAAAACTTTCTGAATCCTTATTGTGACAAACCCTGTTTATGCTATGAACATATAGAAATACAAGTACCTACATGGAACTTATATACCATCAAGATACACAAACAATAAACTTTATAAATATATATGTATGTATGTATATATATACACACATACACACAATGTATATAATGAAATTACTCATAAAAACATGTAAAACTTAGGGTTGGGAAGCATACAAATGATGAAGATTAATAATTTAAATAGAATCATTAAGTACGGTCTCTGAGGAGATGATATTTGAGAAGAAATTTGAATGAAGAGAGGGAGATAGTAATGTGACTATCTGGAAGAAGGGAGGACACCAAGTACAAGTTGGATTGGGGAAGGTTGATGATGGCCATTTTGGTGGGTTTAATTATTTTTTAAAATTATTTTTCCAGCTTTATTATGGTGTGATTGACATATATATTGTATCATTTTAAAGATTTATTTATTTGAGAGAGAGAGAGAGAGAGAGAGCATGAGCGGGAGGGGCAGAGGGAGAGGGAGAGAGAATCTAAAGCAGACACCATGCTGAGCATGGAACCTGACATGGGGCTTCATCCTACAACCCCGAGATCATGACCTGAGGAGAAACCAAGTGTCAGATGCTTAACCAACTGAGCCACCCAGGCGCCTCTATATATAGCATTTTGTACCACATTATTTTTTATAATGCACATGATTTTATATATATTGTGAAGTAATTATGATCAAATTAATTGGTAGCTTTAAAGAATAACAATGAAGACAGTTAAGAAGCACACTGAACAACTGGGAGAGTAGGAGGGGATGAGTCTTGAGGAGTGACAGGAGGATGTAAATACGGGCAATTGTGAGGATTCTATATTTTGTGTTAATTTTGATGGAAAATCACCAGAGGATCTTAAGCTGGAGAATACTGTGAACTGGTTTATGGATTTTTTTTTTTTTTGGTTTATGTTTTGTAGCTTGATCAATCATTGTTTTGTGAAGAATAGAATGTTATATTAAACACGGAAGCAAGGAGACCAGTTAGGAGGCTATTATAATAGCCTATATGATGAATTTGTTAAAGTTCAGAGTGAAACAGTTCAACTTCCTCAGTGCTTTTCACAAGTTAGGTAGTATATAATCATTTGCTGATTGCATTTTATTTCTATATAAAAATTATACCTACATTTCTTAAATGCTATTAAATATAAGTTTACCACAGCCATATATTAACATGTAAATCACCATACTTCATTCAGTTGGCAACCTTTTTATGGGGAGAAAAACTGAATTTCTAAAAGGAGTAACTGAAAGCAATCCAATAGTGTTCATAACATATTAGAAAGTAGATTTTGTAATTTAGAAATGATTGACTCCACTGACAGGAAGGTTATTTCCATCTTAGAGTAAATATATTATTTATTGTAGATTTTCAAATTTGTGATGCCAACCATCAGCCACATTTCAAAATTAGGCTACGGTGAAAATCCAAAGCGAAACTAAAATATAAAATTTTATGTGATATATATTTGTTCTTTAAATATTTCCAGTGAAAATACCTACTGTGGAGGAAATTAGCCAATCTAAAATACAACATACAGATATTGAACAATCATGCTCTCCACTGCAGTTGATATATCTCACTATATCTTGCCGGCACTTAATCACTTTTATGGAATTACAATTTGGTTTTCACTAACTGTGATTTACTTAATGTGGGCTGATTTATGCCATTGAGAATTTGTTTAGTTAATGGAACATTTTAATTTATGACAGAAGGCAGCATAAAATTGCTTTGAATATCTGGATTGCATTACTATTGACTGCCAGTCAAAATTTGAAATGACACAAAATGTGACAGATAAAAGCATTTCTATATCAGCTATACCTATCACTGGTAGAATGTAGATTTAAAACTAAAAGCACAAGAAACTAGTAGCTTTTACATTTGTTTCACCAAACTCTTGACTAGCTGTTGCAGTTCTCACTGACATATGGTACTGTCTGTGAAGTCTTTAGTGAAGCCTCACAGGGGAAGAGTGAGATGTTTCATAATACAGTGTCATCAGTATGCTATTGGCAACCAGCACTGGGTCTCCTTTCATCTGGCCCAGATGGTACAGATCTCTGACTCTTAAAGTGTCTGCCTGAGATAAGGAAAGACTTGAAAGGAAACTGGCTGATGGTCTATCCTGATGATTTCAGAATAACATGTTTAGGTCAAAGAAGCCAGGAGCAAGTAAAGCTTAGTCTTCTCCATTAATGGAGGTTTATTTAAACTTTGCCATCAAGTTATACCAATCTTTAATGCCTGACGTAAAAATATCCATTTCTATACAGCAATTGTTCATACACGCCTTTAAGTGTTTCTTTAAGGCTGTGAGAATTTTCTTGAAAGAATGTAATAAGATTAACCTTTCACAGAATCAGAGGCTTTCAGGCTTCAGTTAAGTTCGCTTGTACTTGGAAGTGTTTGAGCTAGATATTCACTGCCTTTGCCACCAGATGCCTTCTCACCATAGGATCTGTGCACTGAGTGGGTGGGTGACCTCTGGAGATTCAGTCAACTGGTCTCTCTTGCCTTCTGGTCTCTGTTGGATTTGACAAATGAAGTCACCAGCAGAAAGTTGAGGTTGGGGAACGGAAGTATCAGAGAGATGTCAAGATGTTTATTTTCCCAGCTTTCTGTCTGCCAGGCTACAGGAGGTTGCAGTGGCTATATTCTTCACTGAAGCCTTAGTTCCTATTGTGTGGCCCTCTCCCACAGAAAAGGGACAAGGATCTCTGTTCCAGCAACCACTCACTCCCTTTAGCCCTTCAACTCCAGGTTGGCAATGGCTCACCAGGATGCTCCACTATCACATGTTAGTTTTCCTTAACCTTAACCATGCTTTTGCAATGAGTTTATTCATTAAAGGGTTTTCAATATAACTATTTGACTATGCCATCTGCTTCTTGCCACTTGTGATAGTACAGTAGATTTGTTGGATGCTTGAATTCTCATTATAACACCTCTACTAAATGGTCAATTTGACCATATGTTTGACTGAGTATAGTATGAGAGAATCTATTATTCCCTAAGACATCCTAGTCTCTCTTTAATTAACCTCTAACTGAATTTAATCTCTTATTTATGGCAAAATAGCAGTAACTCTTTGTGCAACTGTAAGAAAGTGTTTTCATGTTTTTGTGCAGTTAAAGCCTTCTGAGCTTGGAAAACTGGAATCTGGGGTAATGGACAAGATTTGGAAGTGAGAGGGTGAATAAATTGATAAAAGGCCTTTAGAGAAATATAGAAATACATCACTTCTTGGAGCCATAGGTGTACATTTCAAAACATCATAAAACCAGGAGTCATTCATTTGTATTCAAAAGAGTTGTAAACTAAGAATTTATTTTTTCCTTCACAGAGAATATTTGTTAAAATTAGGAAGGTAAAGTTTCTTTCCCACTCTCAGGACTGGGGGAGAGAAGCTCTCTAGTAGTTTCTGTATAATTTCACAGGTCCTCTCCTGTGGTACACACCCTTTTATAAACACATGCCTAGTCATCTGACTCTTATTGATATACCATAAAGAAAAGAATGGAGATTGAGGAACCAGTACAGTTGTTGCTATAAGTAATAATACTGTGCTTTGGATCCCAAAGCCTCCTATTTGCTTTCTGGGCAAAATAAATAAATATAGATCTTAACAATTATGTTTTGATTTTTCCATCTTTGGATTTACTCTATAAACATTCAGAACAGAACTCTTTTTCAGAAGACAGGAGTTTTTGGTTCTGATCTTAGTGTCCTTTATCTTCTTTTGCCCAGTCTACAAATGTCATAAATAAAGTCTCTTCAACTTTTTAGTTGTTGTCTTATAGAAATCCCAACTATATTCAGCTTTTTTTTTTTAAAGATTTTATTTATTTATTTGAGAGAGAGAGAATGAGAGAGAGCGAGTACATGAGAGCGGGGAGGGTCAGAGGGAGAAGCAGACTCCCTGCCGAGCAGGGAGCCCGATGCGGGACTCGATCCAGGGACTCCAGGATCATGACCTGAGCCAAAGGCAGTCGCTTAACCAATTGAGCCACCCAGGCGCCCTATATTCAGCTTTTAATTAAATGCTATAATAGGTCTCACCAATGCAAAATACATTACCATTACTCTTCTTGTTATTATGCAAAAGCATCAGTTTGGGAAAAGGTGGAGAATATCAAGGCCACAAAGACAATTATAGTGTTTCTATAATGTATCATCATCAGGAAGAATCAACTCCAGTTATTTTCAGTCTTTGGGCACCTAAGTTCAAGATTAATATACCAAGGAAAAGTATCTGTTTAGCCTTGATTGGATTATATGTTCATTCTTGGTGAAGAGAAGATGATTCATTCTGATTGTCATTCCATCCAAGTCATTTGGAAAAGGAAAAGAGTATTCCCCAAAAGAACATAAGTTTGCTGTTACCAGAAGAAAAGGATATTGATACTAAGCAGTCAAGAAGAAATATTAATAAAGATTTTTGCAAGCATAGGAAGGATTTGAGCAAAGGTACACAGGCAAGGATGAAGAAGATATCTTCGGAAACTGAATAGTAGTCTGGTAAGAGGAGAATAAGGAGAAATGTGGGTGGAAAGAACTTAGTCCAGGATTGGTTGAACATTCGGTATATATTTTTATTTTATTTATTTATTTATTTTTTGAAGATTTTATTTATTTATTTGACAGAGAGAGACATAGTGAAAGAGGGTACACAAGCAGAGGGAGTGGGAGAGGCAGAAGTAGGCTCCCCGCTGAGCGGAGAGCCCGATGTGGGGCTCGATTCCAGGACCCTGGGACCATGACCTGAGCCGAAGGCAGACGCTCAACAACTGAGCCACCCAGGCGCCCCATCAATATATTTTTTTTAAATGATGGATTGATGTAGGGAGAGTTGGATAGTTATGTGACGAAGCAATTCTGGCAAAATCTTAACAATTATAGAATGTAGGTGGTGGGAGTATAGATGTTTCCTATAAAATTATTTCGACTTATCTGTATGTTTGAATTTTTATGATAAAATTTAAAAAATACAGAATTGTAAACATCAACCATTGAAATGTATCACTATATATAGGAAAAGGAAGAGAAGAAAAACTTATATGAACATTTCAATAGATACAGAAAAAGCATTTGACAACACTGAACATACAGGCATGATTAAAAATTCTTATAAAGGGGCGCCTGGGTGGCTCAGGTGGTTAAGCATCTGCCTTCGACTCAGGTCATGATCCCAGAGTCCTGGGATCGAGTCCCGCACCGGCCTTCCTGCTCCTTGGGAGTCTGCTTCTCCCTCTGCCTCTCTCTCTCTGTTTCTCATGAATAAATAAATAAAATCTTTTTAAAAAGTTCTTATAAAGGTAAGAATAAAAGCCAATGTCTTTAATTGGATAAAGAATATCTATCAAGAAAAAAAACTCCAGCAAACATCCTATATACTGATGAATTGAAAGTGTTCCCTCTGAGGGCGCCTGGGTGGCTCAGTTGGTTAAGCGACTGCCTTCAGCTCAGGTCATGATCCTGGAGTCCCGGGATCGAGTCCCGCATCGGGCTCCCTGCTCAGCAGGGAGTCTGCTTCTCCCTCTGACCCTCCCCCCTCTCATGCTCTCTCTATCTCATTCTCTCTCTCAAATAAATAAATAAAATCTTTAAAAAAAAAAAAAAAGTGTTCCCTCTGAGATTGAAAATGTAATAGAGATACAGGGAAATTGATGTGTAATACAACTACCTCTATTCCACATTGAACCAAGGTCCTGGACAGTATCATAAAAAAATAAAGTGGATAATAATGTGAAAGGAAGAAATAAAATTGTCACTTTTTGCAGACAACATTATTATACATTAAAACCATTTAAAATTTCAATGTCTGGTTAGACAAACATACTCCAAAGGCTAAAATAAAACATACAGCTCTAAATGTTGGAGAGAATGTGGATCAACAGGAACTCATACAGTGCTGGTGGGGGAGTAAAATGGTGTAACCAACTTTGGACAACTGTTTTAAAGTTTTCTACTGAAGTTGAACATATGCTAGCCTTTTAATGCAGCAAAAAGTACTCTTAAATATATAATTAGTAGAAATGCATACATATGATGTCAAAAGATATACATGAATGTCCTTAGCAGCATTATTTTTTTTAAAGATTTTATTTATTTATTTGAGAGAGAGAACACATGAAAGGGGATAGGGTCAGAGGACGAAGCAGACTCCCTGCCGAGCAGGGAGCCCGATGCGGGACTCGATCCAGGGACTCCAGGATCATGACCTGAGCCGAAGGCAGTCACCCAAGCAACTGAGCCACCCAGGCGCCCAGCAGCATTATTTTTAATCACCAAAAACTAAAACAACCCAAATGCCCACCACCACAGAATGGAGGAAAACACTTGGCATATTCCCTTAATGGATTCAATAGAACAATGAAAATAAATCATAGCTATTGTACATAACATGCTCAGTGAATGAACTCAGAGGGAAAAAAATATCCTCTATTGTTATATTTACTAAATAGCATTTAAAAACAGGCAAAATTAAACTGTACTGTTAAAGTCAGGATAAGGATTAGCTTTGGTGGGAGTTGTAAAACAAGCTGGGCTTCTGGAGGGCTAGTAAATATTCTTCACCTGTGTGCTGGTTACATGGTCTGTCCCTTTATAAATATTCATCAAGCTGAACACTTGTAATATGTGCACTTTTCTATACATGCTATAATTTAATAACGGGGTTATTACTTTTAAAATAAATGAAAGAAGTGGAAGCCACAGTAAAGAGTATGCTTTGAATAAGGTTGACTGAAATCAAGAGAAGAAATTCATGGTAATTTAACTATAATAACAGTATAGGAAAAGGTCATTTAGGATAAGGGGACTGGAACAGGTACAAAGGTATTTTTGAAAAAATTATGAGGAGGGGCACCTGGGTGGCTCAGTTGGTTAAGAGTCTGCCATGATATTAGGTCATGATCTCTGGGTCCTGGAATCAAGCCCAGCTTTGGCATTGGGCTCACTTCACAATGGCGAGTGAACTTCTCCATCTCCCTCTGCCCTTCCTCTCTGCTTGTGCTCTCTCTTTCTCTCTCAAATAAATAAATAAAATCTTTATACTCTAGGTGTTAATTATAGAAAAAATTCAGAAGTCTAAAAATTGAAGGCATCATGTTTTAAATTTCAAAGAATACACCGGTACATATGTGAACTACTGCGGATATTTCCAAAGAGCTTTGAATGTATAATGTGTCACTTTTATCTACACAGGAAACATGGATTGACTAGGCAGACATGTTATCTATTTCTTGAAAGCAAGAGAGAGAGGTTTCCTAGTTTTTAAATAACTAGTATGTAGCAAAATTAAAGGCAAACTAAGCTCTTTTGATTTCCCATCTGTTGCTTCTTCTGTATGCAATACCTAGTGTTTACCGAATCATTGTATTTCAAAAGATGGAGTACACAATTAAGAAATTACCTTTATCATATAAATTATTGACGAACTAGATAAATACTGTATTTTTGCATATAGAAAACAGAAATTAAAATTTCATATGGTTGGGGAGCCTGGGTGGCTCAGTCGGTTAAGCGTCTGCCTTCAGCTCAGGTCATGATCCCAGGGTCCTGGGATCGAGCCCTATGTTGGGCTCTCTGCTCAGCAGGGAGCCTGCTTCTCCCTCTCCCTCTGCCACCCCCCTGTTTGTGCTCTCATTCTCTCTTTCAAATTAATAAATAAAATCTTTAAAAAACAAAATAAAATCTAATATGGTTCTACTATCTGAAATTTTTATTTTATTTCAAATAATAAGATATGAGGTAAAGAAGAAAACAATGGCACAGGGGGGCTTTATATGAGTTAGGAATGTTTTCACTGTAAGGTAGAGAGTATATAACCATAAGATAGTGTTTAAACATGGGACTCAAATGATGCCACTAGAACCCTGTCCTTTTCTTTCTTTTTATAGGTTTCTTTTTTTTTTTTTTAGGTTGACTCCATCTCCGTATGAACCAGTTCTTCTTGGTAACAAAAGAGTTCCAGTTGTTCTAGACTACAAATTCAGGTCCAAATTCAGAAAGGAAAGTGAGGGTCTCTGAGGGATTCCAAAAAACATCCCTTCATTCAACTGGGTCTTGATACACCATGTGCCCATTCCTATGCCAATCACACTTGCAGAAAATGTGATGTTCTGGTTAACTTAGATCAAAAGCTAAACTCTGGATCTAGAAGTGGAAACAATGTTCTGAGCCCATAGATCGTACGTCAAATAAGTTTATTTCCTCGGTGAATATTAAATAATCTTTTTCTAAAAGGAAAGGGGATGGCAGGTGCCATTATGCAACAGTTAGAGTATTTAGGTTGTAAGTAACAAAAACCAATTTGGTCCAACTTAATTGAAATGGGCTAATTTTCACAAGACAATAAAATTCTCACTGATTTCAAGAGCAGGGACTCGTGAATATTCTGTGTTTCTCCATCTCTGGCTTCTTATTTTCACTTAAAATCGTCACTCTTTGCTTTTGCAGTCCTGATTTCTCTTATACTCTGCCCACGAATAGTTGAATTCAGAGCCACAACTCCAGAGATTCTACATCATTAGTCAAATCTCAATTAGAAACTCATTCCTAAATCAAACTTTTTAGGTAAGAGAATTTGATTGGGCCAGCCTGTGTCAAATGGCCATGCCTCATCCAATTAGCTGTAACCAGAGGCAAGGTTGGACAGAATAAATATGGCTGTGATAACTCTATTAGTAAGAAAGATTGTTAAAGGTATTACTATGAGCTTGATGTGTACTCCAAAGATTGGCTACCTCACATTGAAGCACCTTCAATCCAAGGTAACCTTAAAGCTTCCCTTAAAGGGGCTGATCCTTGTCAATGTTTAAACATTAGGGTGGAAGTAACATTTAAAAACTAGTAATAGTGACATGCAATTTATAGCAATGAAAGAGGATATAAAAATGTTAAGAGAAGAAAACAGTCAAAGCAGTAGGTGCCTGAAGGAATGGGAGAAGAAGGTGAAAAAAAGAAGTCAGATAAGGAAGCTGAGATTTCTTTTTTTTTTTAAGATTTTATTTATTTATTTGACAGAGAGAGAGAGACACAGCTTGAGAGGAACACAAGCAGGGGGAGTGGGAGAGGGAGAAGCAGGCTTCCCGCAGAGCAGGGAGCCCGATGCGGGGCTCGATCCCAGGACCCTGGGATCATGACCTGAGCGGAAGGCAGACGCTTAAGGACTGAGCCACCCAGGCGCCCCGGAAGCTGAGATTTCTAAAAATACCTATTTCATGAATTTGCCCAGGGCTAACCTTTCTTACATTGTGCTATCTATAAGTCAAATACCTTAAATTATAAATCAAGGAGGGTTAAAATTATATAGTTATCTTCATATTATCCTGAAGAAAAATGTGTAGGCAAAAAAAAAAAAAAATACATAAAAGATTAATGAAAATATCTGCCTCCAGTCCCCTAACATTTAAATCAAAGAATCAGGTTTATGAGTGGTACAACCCAATCCCATCTGTGGGATGATTTACAGGTGCGGAGGTAATCTATAAGGCAACAGGGAAGGCCACCAAAAGGGGATTTATAAATTAAAATCAATATGTGAATTTCACTCTGAAGCCTATAGTAGTTAGTGCTGATTGCAGAGCTCTGGTGAATGGCCTCTAAACCTGCTTTTACTCATAGATCACTACATTTTCCACAAGCAGGAGTTGAGGGACACTGTGTGCCTGGGAATTTTAGAGGGCAAAGTTATTCTGTGAAAGACTAGCTAACCTTGGAATATTTTCTGAAACACACACACACACACTGACTTAGAGATGAACACTGAGAGAAAAGAATTATTTTTTGTCTTTTCAAAAATGTATTTCTTTTTTGTTTGTTTGTTTTAAAATGATGTTTGAAAAAAAATAAATGGGTGGATAAAAAGCAAAAGCCACCAAATTGGCATTTTAATAGCTGACATGCAGGCTTGCTTTTATTTTCATGAAAAGCAACATTGTGAAATGATTAAATGCACCTACTCTGGAGCTAGGCTTCCTGAGTTTGAATATAGGATTGAAACAGTAGGGTTTGAGGATGTTATTTAACCTCTCTCCACTTAGGTGTCTTCTTCTGTAAAATGGGTATGATTTAGCATGCTACTGCTTCTCACCCCTCCTCATTTTTCAGCCATAATCAATTTAAAAAATTCTTGTTTAATTTTCAGAAATGTTTATGGATTTCAAACATTAAAAATTACATTTTTTACACAAATGGGATCTGATATACCTTGTGTTTTTCACTTAACAATATATCATTTTCAATCCTTCCATGTTAGTATAATGCAATCATTTTTTTAAACAGGTGCATACCAATCCATTTTATGGATAAACCATCCTTTTTTAACCTCAGGATGGAAATTTATCTGTTTACAATTTCTTGCTACTTGAAAAATTGATGGGAAGAGAAGTGGGAAATAGCTTTATACTTACCCAATTGCAAAGAGGTGTAAGTACATCTGCATAATGAGTTCTTAGATATGGTATTGCTGGGTCAAGGGGCTAGGAGGTTTGAAATGAAAATCTCCCCTTCAAATTTAAATTTTGTTACCTCCTATTTTCTATAAAGTGAGGAACTGGACGATCATGTATATTTGAATTGCGTATAACATAAAAGTGTCTAAGATTCTGGAAAGCTCTCTTCAGAATAAAATACATAGTGGGCGTATGATCTACTTATTTGTTTATATAGGCCATTTTCTCCTTCTCCTGGTTTTTAGCTGTGTTCTCAGAATCCATGCATTACTGGTAAGTGAGGAGTTGTTGCCTAACACGGTATGCGATGAAAATTTTATACTTTTCAAATATTCATTAGGTAATTGACTAATTCACCCTGGCAGTCTTTGAAGGGACAGACAATAAATGATAGCAACAAATATATTATGTTATGGAAAACATTGGCAAAATAGCTAACATTTGTTTATATTTGAATTTTACATTTCTCATATAAAATGTTTCCAAAGACATGTTACAAAAAAGTCAATATGTTAAATGAAAACGTTTATAATAATGAATACAAAACTTTCTACTGAAAAGGAAATCTTAGAGCTTTATGTAAGTAAATAATCTTAAATCTCTTCTTTACTTTCTTTGTCACTAAATTTATTGACACTTCTTACAGGATTTTGTTCTGTCAAGGTGTCCCTTTGCCATTGCACACAATTTTGACCATCTCTAAATCTTTTTTTTAAAGATTTTATTTATTTATTTGACAGAGAGAGACACAGAGGGAACACAAGCAGGGGGAGTGGGAGAGGGAGAAGCAGGCCTCCCACCCAGCAGGGAGCCCGATGCGGGGCTCGATCCCAGGACTCTGGGATTATGACCTGAGCCAAGGCAGACGCTTAACGACTGAGCCACCCAGGCGCCCCAGGCCATCTCTAAATCTTTATTTACATTTTTCTCCATCAACATCCTTTATCTACTAAGATAACCAACTCCTTCCAGGACTCTCAGATGAAGGGCTTAAGAAAAACTGGAGCAGGGGGCAAGAAGAATAGGGCAGTCCCATTCTTTACAAGACTTTAGTTTTTCCTTTACTCCGCTCTTTATGCATGTGAGAAAAAAGAAATCTGAAACATCCTGTTGTGTTTCTCTTTTTTCTTTTCCACTTCCCCCATTTGTCAAGTATTTTTATGTATTTCCTGGGACAACGATACACAGGAGAATAGTTTCTTTGTTTTATAACTAATCTCCAGTTAAAGTGTTTGAGATTACCATAAAATAATGATCTGAATCATTTAGAAATTGCTGAGTGCACATCGAGGTCTTAATGACAGAAGTGAATGACGGATTTGGTTTTGTCCTCCTCATAGTCTCTACATTCTCCTCATGCTTCCAAAGTTAATCTTCCTTAGGAATAAAAATTAAAGGATTACCAACTTTTACTTCATCAAACTTACTAAATATACTGATTATTACCTACTTTATGGTAGAGATATTTGGGCTTTCTCTACTTAGATCTCACCTACATATTAGAGTCCAGTGAAAGGATTGCTCTAAGGAATATAAACTCTGAGTTTAACTCAGCCTTTTTATGACTTGCTGGCAGTGCGGCATCTTGATAATTAATCTTTGAGTTTCGTTGATTGCATCTGTATTTGAGAGGATATTTTATAGTTTTGTTATGAAAGGGTATCAGGGGTTGAATGACCAGTTATGGCATTGAAAAACCTAAAATTTGTCTAGGAAAACTAAAGAGATTAATTCATTTATTTCTCCTCGAGATGTAGTACCATTCACTTTTTTTCCCCCCAGCCCATTTGATGAAAATATCAGGATAACAAAGGGATGGACACATACACTTTTTAATTCTTAGCATGATTTGAAGTACAGTCTATACTGAGAGTAATAAGGAACTTTTGTTTTTTTTACTAACCCCATCTGGAGACTTCCAGCTGAGATTACAATTTTCTAAGGTTAGAGGTAGATACTATCAATTACCAGCTGTTTCTTAGCTAGATAGTTTGAGTAGCTTTTAATGTCTTTAAATGCCAAATGATTGAAGATTAGTACTAATTATATGTAACATATTAAGCTACTGTAGATCTCTAATGTTAATAGTGACTAGCAGCAGTTTTTGAATTAGGCCAATATTTAGCACCTCATTAAATAAGCTTTTCACATCTTACTAGTAAGTTACAGATTTGACTTCAGTATCATGAAGCAGTTTTCCGGCCTGGGGAAAAAAAAGTAACCATAAACAATATCCTTTAAATCTCTTTCCAAAATTGGTAAATGAATAAAGAAGCTAATAGCCATTCGTTATTGTGATGAAAATATTACAAATTTCCTATGGTGAAACAACACTAAAAATTAGAACAACTATTATTTACTAAATGTTGGTGTTTAACATTTATAAGTTTCAGAGTTCATGCATGACTTCCCTATAATTAGAAAGATAAAAGATAAATTTTTAGATTTTTGAAGCTACCAGGCTACAGCAAGGATTAATAAAAGACTTAGTGGCAACTCTGTATGTCTGAGCTGGGATGGATGGGTCCAGGGAAAGAGCCCAGCTGGGTTGGATCCTGTAACCCTCCTGAGTGCCTAACATGGATGAGCACTGTTTTACATAGATAATCTCATTTAATTGCCAAAATATACTTTCATATTATATTTGTTTCAAAAGAGTAAGAGAGGATATAAAGCAACTTGTTTGGGGAATTTAGTCAACAACCCATGGATGTCTAACTCTAAAGTTCATTTATTTTCATTAAACTATAGGACCTTCCAAAAGATGAAGAGGAACAAACTGTTTTAAAAGTTAAGACCAGGGGCGCCTGGGTGGCTCAGTCGTTAAGCGTCTGCCTTCGGCTCAGGTCATGATCCCGGGGTCCCGGGATCGAGTCCCGCATCGGGCTCCCTGCTCGGCGGGAAGCCTGCTTCTCCCTCTCCCACTCCCCCTGCTTGTGTTCCTGCTCTCGCTGTCTCTCTCTCTGTCAAATAAATAAAATCTTTAAAAAAAAAAAAAAAAAAAAAAAGTTAAGACCAGTGAACCTAAAACCCAATCTGCAATATAATGTCAATTTGTTGACTCAAAATACTTTTACATACTGCATTCTATGTGTCTGGCACTGTGCTAAGAATTATTGGGGGGATGAGAGGTTAACAGTACATCCTAGAACCAGTTCTTGACTTGAGTCAATTTGTTCCCAGAGTCCTACCTCTTTTTTTTTTTTTTAAGATTTTATTTATTTTAAGAGAGAGAGCATGAGCAGGAGGCAGGGAGAGGGAGAAGCAGGTTTCCCACTGAGCAGGGAGCCCGATGCAGGGCTCGATCCCAGGATCCTGGGATCATGACTAGAGCCAAAAGCAGACACTTAAGGACTGAGCCACCCAGGCCACCCTAGAACACTCCTTTAAATTGGAATGTAGTGGCCCAGACTCCAATGCCCAGCTTTCATACGATCTCTCGATTTTCTTAATGCAAATAAAAAGGAGTTTCAAGTCTGCTAGGGTGTCTGCCTTAAGCTCGGGTCATGATCCCCCAGTCCTGGAATGGAGTCAGCGTCTGGCTTCCTGCTCAGCGGGAAACCTGCTTCTCCCTCTCCCACTACCCCCTGCTTGTGTTCCCTCTCTCACTGTCTCTCTCTCTGTAAATAAATAAAATCTTTAAAAAAAAAAATAAAAAATATAAAGGAGTCTTCTAGTCTTTCCTGAATGGTATGTCCTACTATATTAACCTCAATAAAGACAAGCTCAAGAATTTGTAAGGGCAGATACTATTAAGTGTGTCCCACTAACGTTTCCCAGTTAAAAAAGTCAGAACACAGTGTATTAGGACTAACTCACAAGAAAAAAAAATAATTTATAAAAATCCAGTAAATTATTTCGTGATTAGCTGTGTAGAATTATTAGAATACTAAATGCCAGGCACCTGGGTGGCTCAGTTGGTTAAGCGACTGCCTTCGGCTCAGGTCATGATCCTGGAGTCCTGGGATCGAGTCCCGCATCGGGCTCCCTACTCAGCAGGGAGTCTGCTTCTCCCTCTGACCCCCCCCCATGCTCTCTCTATCTCATTCTCTCTCAAATAAATGAATAAAATCTTTAAAAAAAACAAAAAACAAAGAATACTAAATGCCTATCTATGTAAAAGTAAGTTGGACCTTAGAGACCAGTCTGAATAATGAGAGTTATTTTCTTCTTACAATTGTGTTATAAAGCAATTTTGTTAAAAAACATATATATTGTTTAAAAAAAGAGATGTTTCCTCTTAAAAATTAAATTTTGTTTTACTTTTGCAATTATGAATTTTTAGCATATATTAAATAATGAATATGTGTGAAATAAATTTTACTTTTTATTTTAATCATATAAAAATGTTTACATTTTCATAGAAATGCTTTAGCTAAAGAAATATGTATAATACTTAAAGCAGTTAATATTTAAAAGTCACATATTTACACTAGATGGACACTGTAGAAACTTCAGCTCTAAAACTGTATTTTCCTAGGGTGCCTGGGTTGCTCAGTTGGTTAAGCAACCAACTTTCGACTTCAGCTCAAATCATGATCTCAGGGTCATGAGATTGAGCCCCACAGCAGGCTCCGTGCTCAGCAGGGAGTCTGCTTCTCTCCCTCTCTCTCTGCCCCACCCCCCAATTATGCACACTTTCTCTTTCTCTCAAATAAATAAATAATTTTAAAAAATATTAAAATTGTATTTCCCTAAGAATTATAAAATGTGAAGATTAAATACTTATTTAACATAAAATCCACTTTTTTATTGGACCTATGCAAGGGTTATAGGTAACTAGGAAATCATATTGTAATTTAAAGGGATTAAATTTCTCACATATTGCTAAACCAAAGGGAAAAACAACTCTAGTTTAGAGTGGCTGCTAGAATACAAACTCTGTCCTTCTCTGTAAACATTTTACCTTCAACTTCTTACCTTTGGAAACACGGGTTCCATTCTCACTCATTTACTTATTTACTCTGGACAGCTTCTGGTGAATGACCCAAGTCAACATCTTTGCCTTTCCTGTGAACAAACCAGCTGGAACCAAAGGCTCAGCACCCATCCCTCCCCATCCATAGAGATTTCATACAGACAGCTCATCTTTCCACAGGAACTGGGATCCTCAAAGCTTCTAGGTTTGGAGAAGTTGTTTTTTCCCCAAGGTCTACCTGAATTAGCTGGCACATAATCCCGGACAGCTTGGTGCCTGGGTCCAAAATGCATATTCTCCCCATACAAGATGACTTTTATTCTAGAACCATACAAAGAGAGAGAGATGGGGTCCCTCTGATAGAAACTCTTCTGTCTCTGAATTCCAATCCCTATCAAGCAATGCTCCTCATGTTTGCCAAAGACACTGGTAACAGCTAATAGTAAGAGTTTGGATTCTTTCAGATCACTCACACAAAATTCAAATGAAAATCCAGTAATGTATATACACACAATTTTAAAAAATTGCTCTCTCAAATACTAAACATGAAAGTATGACTGTTTTATGCTCTAGAAGTTCTCTGGTCATCACTAGATCCTCTAAATGTTTTATTTGTACCTCAGGTGTCCCAGTGTACAATTGTTTGGCCTGGGGAAAGACACAAAAGCACAATATGTATGAATATTTAAATTTTTAAAAATCTGACTAAACTTTTAAATAAAATATGTTCTATTTTCCTACTTTGACTGATAGACTTCTATAATAACATGGAAGGAAGGCCAGGTTTGAATTTAGAATTTTCCGACTCTTTAGATTCCAGGTAGCTAACTGAAAAAATGATGAAGTCAGATCCCTGTAAGAGAAAATCTCTTACAACATCTTATTGATACTTTCACCATTGAACAGAAAGTAGCATAAGAGACTAATTCCCCAATGTGAGACTTTTTAGATCAAAAGAAGGCTAAGATTGAGACCCAGTATCCTGTCCTTCTTCAAAAGGATGCCAAGATCAGGTCCTTATTCCCCAGTTCACAAGATCTGTTATTGTGAAAAAAACCTCTTGGCTTACCCAAAGGAAGATAAATAAGAGGCAGAATCTCTGGTATGACAGAGCTCTCGAGTACAATTTCTGTGTATGGGCACAAGCCTCTCCCTTTGTACGTTGCTGAATGATCTGGAGAAGCTTAACCTGTGGACTATTCTGCTCATGAATTCCAACCTTCACCAACCACTGCTGCTGTTGCTTGTTCCACACTATTTACTTAACGAATTTTTGTTAAGTAATTTTGAAAAATTTTAAATCTGTGCATTTACAAAATGACATTTATATCAGGCACATTCCTCTTAAAATATAAATATAACTTTCAGAAATTACCTAGTTCTATATCTCTATGCCTTTTTATATTAGCAATGACTTCCTAGCAATGTATTTTGGAAGCTAAGTTTTTTTTTTTTATTGTGTTATGTTAATCACCATACATTACAGACTTAGTTTTTGACGTAGTGTTCCATGATTCACTGTTTGGTTATAACACCCAGTGCTCCATTCAGTACGTGCCCTCTTTAATACCCATAACCAGGCTAACCCATCCCCCCACCTCCCTCCCCTCTAGAACCATGTTTGTTTCTCAGAGTCCATCGTCTCTCATGGTTCGTCTCCCGCTCCGATTTTCCCCCCTTCATTTTTCCCTTCTTACTACCTCCTTTTTTTTTTTTACATGTAATGTATTATATGTTTCAGAGGTACAGGTTGGTGATTCAACAGTCTTACACAATTCACAGCGCTCACCATAGCACATACCCTCCCCAGTGTCTATCACACAGCCACCCCATCCCTCCCGCCCCACCCCCAACTCCAGCAACCCTCAGTTTTTTTCCCGAGATTAAGAATTCCTCATATCAGTGAGGTCATATGATACATGCCTTTCTTTGTTTGACTTATTTCTCTCAGCATAACACCCTCCAGTTCCATCCACGTCATTGCAAATGGCAAGATCTCATTCCTTTTGATGACTGCATAATATTCCATTGTATATATATACCACTTCTTCTTTATCCATTCATCTGTCGATGGACATCTTGGCTCTTTCCACAATTTGGCTATTGTGGACATTACTGCTATAAACATCAGGGTGCACGTATCCCTTTGGAACACTACTTTTGTATCTTTGGGGTAAATACCCAGTAGTGCAATTGATAGGTCATACGGTAGCTCTATTTTCAACTTTTTGAGGAACCTCCATACTGTTTTCCAGAGTGACTGCACCAGCTTGCATTCCCACGAACAGTGTAGGAGGGATCCCTTTTCTCCACATCCCCGCAACATCTGTCATTTCCTGACTTGTTAATTTTAGCCATTCTGAATGGTGTGAGGTGGTATCTCATTGAGATTTTGATTTGGATTTCCCTGATGCCGAGCGATATTGAGCACTTTTTCATATGTCTGTTGGCCATTTGGATGTCTTCTTTGGAAAAATGTCTGTTCATGTCTTCTGCCTATTTCTTGATTGGATCATTTGTTCTTTGGGTGTTGAGTTTGATAAGTTCTTTCTAGATTTTGGATACTAGCCCTTTATCTGATATGTCATTTGCAAATATCTTCTCCCATTCTGTCGGTTGTCTTTTGGTTTTGTTGACTGTTTCTTTTGCTGTGCAAAAGCTTTTTATCTTGATGAGGTCCTAATAGCTCATTTTTGCCCTTGCTTCCCTTGCCTTTGGCAATGTTTCTAGGAAGAAGTTGCTGTGGCTGAGGTCGAAGAGGTTGCTGCCTGTGTTCTCCTTTAGGATTTGGATGGACTCCTCTCTCACATTGAGGTCTTTCAACCGTTTGGAGTCTATTTTTGTGTGCGGTGTAAGGAAATGGTCCAGTTTCATTCTTCTGCATGTGGCTATCCAATTTTCCCAACACCATTTGTTGAAGAGACTTTTCCCATTGGACATTCTCTCCTGTTTTGTCGAAGATTAGTTGACCATAGAGTTGAGAGTCCATTTCTGGGTTCTATATTCTGTTCCATTGATCTATGTGTCTGTTTTTGTGCCAGTACCATACTGTCTTGATGATTACAGCTTTGTAATAGAGAGTTTGAAGTCCGGTATTGTGATGCCACCAGCTTTTCTTTTCTTTTTCAACATTCCTCTGGCTATTTGGGGTCCTTTCTGGCTCCATACAAATTTTAGGATTATTTGTTCCATTTCCTTGAAAAAAGTGGATGGTACTTTGATAGGGATGGCACTGAATGTGTAGATTGCTCTAGGTAGCATTGACATCTTCACAATATTCGTTCTTCCAATCCATGAGCATGGAACCTTTTTCCATTTCTTTGTGTCTTCCTCAATTTCTTTCATGAGTATTTTATAATTTTCTGAGTACAGATTCTTTGCCTCTTTGGTTAGATTTATTTTTAGGTATCTTATGGTTTTGGGTGCAATTGTAAATGGGATCAACTCTTTAATTTCTCTTTCTTCTGTCTTGTTGTTGGTGTATAGGAATGCAACTGACTTCTGTGCATTGATTTTATATCCTGCCACTTTACCAAATTCATGTATGAGTTCTAGCAGTTTTGGGGTGAAGTCTTTGGGTTTTCCACATAAAGTATCATATCATCTGCAAGGAGTGAGAGTTTCAATTCTTCTTTGCTGATTTGGATGCCTTACTTCTTTTTGTTGTCTGATCGATGTGGCTAGGATTTCTAATACTATGTTGAATAGCAGTAGTAATAGTAGACATCCCTGCCAATTTCCTGACCTTAGGGGGGAAGCTCTCAGTTTTTCCCCATTGAGAATGATATTCACTGTGGGTTTTTCATAGAGGGAGTTATGATATTGAGGTATGCACACTCTATTCCTATACTCTGAAGAGTTTTGATCGAGAAAGTATGCTTTACTTTGTCAAATGCATTTTCTGCATCTATTGAGAGGATCATATGGTTCTTGTTCTTTTTTTTATTAATGTATTGTATCAAATTGATTGATTTGTAGATGTTGAACCAACCTTGCAGCTCAGGGATAAATCCCACTGGGCATGGTGAATAATCATTTTAATGCACTGTTGGATCCTACTGGCTAGTATTTTGGTGAGAATTTTGGCATCCATGTTCATCAAGGATATTGGTCTGTAATTCTCCTTTTTGATGGAGTCTTTGTCTGGTTTTGGGATCAAGCTAATGGTGGCCTCATAAAATGAGTTTGGAAGTTTTGATTCCATTTCAAATTTTTGGAACATTTTCAGAAAAATAGTTATTAATTCTTGTTTAAATGCTTGGTAGAATTCCCCTGGGAAGCCATCTGGCCCTGGGCTCTTGTTTGTTGGGAGATTTTTGATGACTGCTTCAATTTCCTTAGTGGTTATAGGTCTGTTCAGGTTTTCTATTTCTTCCTGGTTCAGTTTTGGTAGTTGATACATCTCTAGGAATGCATCCATTTCTTCCAGGTTATCTAATTTGCTGGCATAGAGTTGCTCATTATATGTTCTTATAATTGTTTGTATTTCTTTGGTGTTGGTTGTGATCTCTGCTCTTTCACTCATGATTTTGTTGATTTAGGTCATTTCTCTTTTCTTTTTGATAAGTCTGGCCAGGGGTTTATCAATCTTATTAATTCTTTCAAAGAACCAGCTCCTAGTTTCTTTGATCTGTTCTACTGTTCTTTTGGTTTCCATTTTATTGATTTCTGCTCTGATCTTTATTATTTCTCTTCTCCTGCTGGGTTTAGGCTTTATTTGCTGTTCTTTCTCCAGCTCCTTTGGGTGTAGGGTTAGGTTGTGTACTTGAGACCTTTCTTGCTTCTTGAGAAAGGCTTGTATTGCTATATACTTTCTTCTTAGGATCACGTTTGCTGCATCCCAAAGATTTTGAATAGTTGTGTTTTCATTTTCCCTGGTTTCCATGAAAATTTTTAATTCTTTTTTAGTTTCCTGGTTGACGCATTCATTCTTTAGTAGGATGCTCTTTAGCTCCATGTATTTGAGTTCTTTCTGACTCTCCTCTTATGATTGAGTTCTAGTATCAAACCATTGTGGTCTGAAAATATGCAGGGAATTATTCCTATCTTTTGGTATCGGTTGAGACCTGATTTGTGACCTAGGATGTGATCTATTCTGGAGAATGTTCCAGGGGCACTAGAGAAGAATGTGTATTCTGTTGTTTTTGGAAGGAATGTTCTGAATATATCTGTGAAGGCCATTTGGTCCAGTGTGTCATTTAAAGTCTTTATTTCCTTGTTGATCTTTTGCTTAGGTGATCTGTCCATTTCAGTGAGGGGTGGTGTTAAAGTCCCCTACTATTATTGTATTGTTGTCATTGTGTTTCTTTGCTTTTGTTATTAATTGGCTTATATAATTGGGTACCTCCATGTTAGAATATATATTTACAGTTGTTAGATCTTCTTGTTGGATAGACCCTTTAAGTTTGATAGAGTGTCCTTCCTCATCTCTTATTATAGTCTTTAGTTTAAAATCTAATTTGTCTGGTATAAGGATTTCCACCCCACCTTTCTTTTGGTGTCCATTGGCATGGTAAATTGTTTTCCATCCCTTCACTTTCAATCTGGGGGTATCTTTGGGTCTAAAATGAGTCTGTTGCAGACAGCATATTGATGGGTCTTGTTCTTTTATCCAATCTGATACACTGTGTCTTTCGATTGAGGCATTTAGCCCATTTTACATTCAGGGTAACTATTGAAATATATGAATTTTAGTGCCATTGTATTGCCTGTCAGGTGACTGTTACTGTATATTGTCTGTGTTCCTTTCTAGTCTATGTTACTTTTAGGCTTTCTCTTTGCTTAGAGGACCCCTTTCAATATTTCTGTTAGGGCTGGTTTCATGTTTGCAAATTCCTTTAGTTTTTGTTTGTCCTGGAAGATTTTTATCTCTCCTTCTATTTTCAATGACAGCCTAGCTGGATATAGTATTCTTGGCTGCATATTTTTCTCATTTAGTGCTCTGAATATATCCTGCCAGTCCTTTCTGGCCTGCCAGGTCTCTGTGGATAGGTCTTCTGCCAATCTAATGTTTCTACCATTGTAGGTTACAGATCTCTTGTCCTGAGGGGCTTTCAGGATTTTCTCTTTGTCTCTGAGACTCATAAGTTTTACTATTGGATGTTGGGGTGTTGACCTATTTTTATTGACTTTGAGGGGGTTTCTCTGTGTCTCCTGGATTTTGATGCCTGTTTCCTTCCTCAAATTAAGGAAATTCTCTGCTATAATTTGCTCCAATATATACCTTCAGCCCCTGTCTCTCTTCTTCTTCTGGGTTCCCAATTATTCTATTTTTGTTTCATCTTATGGTATCACTTATGTCTCAAATTCTGCCCTCATGATCCAGTAGTTGTTTATCTCTCTTTTTTTCAGCTTCCTTATTTTCCATCATTTGGTCTTCTATATTACTAATTCTCTCTTTTGCCTCATTTATCCTAGCAGTTAGAGCCTCCATTTTTTATTGCACCTCATTAATAGCCTTTTGATTTCAACTTGGTTAGAGTTTAGTTCTTTTAGTTCTCCAGAGAGCATTTCTCTAATATCTTCCATGCTTTTTTTCAAGGTCAGCTAGTATCTTTAAAATCATCATTCTGAACTCTAGTTCTGACATCTTTCTAATGTCTGTATTGATTAGGTCCCTGGCAGTCAGTAGTGCCTCTTGTTCTTTTTTTTTCTTTCGTGGTGATTTTTTCCATCTTGTCATTTTGTCCAGAGGACAATAGACAATTGAGAGAACAGAATGTTAACAGGGTAACAACATCCCAAGAAAAATATACACTAAACAAATCAGAAGGGACCTGAAACCAGGGGAAAAGAAAGGGAAAGAAAGAAAAAAGAAAAAAAAAGAAAAAGAAAAAAGATTTAAAAAAAGAATATGAACCAATATGATCAGGCTGGTGCATAGATCAGGGCCACACACTAGATTTTGGGCTTATTTTGGTCTGTTAGAAGAAAGTGCCTCCCAAAATTTTAAAGCCATACACTAGAGATTTCGAGTATATGTTGGTCTGTTAGAAGAAACTGTATCCCAAAATTTTATTTTTTTTATTATTTTTTTTATTTTTATTTATTTATTTATTAGAGAGTGAGCGAAGGAGAAACAGCATGAGAGAGGAGAGGGTGAGAGGGAGAAGCATGCTCCCCACTGAGCCAGGAGCCTGACGTGGGACTCGATCCCAGGACCCCGGGATCATGACCTGAGCCAAAGGCAGTCGCTTAACCAACTGATCCACCCAGGCACCCTGTATCCCAAAATTTTAAAGAGAAAACAACTTATATATATTCCAAAAATAAGGTTAACTACTTGGAAGGGATAGAATATGACTCTAAAAATGAAAAATAAAAAAGATTTTTTAAAAAGGGGATTGATAAGTTGTTGGTTGAAAAAGGGAAAAAGGAAAATCAAAAAAAAAAGAAAAAGAAAATTAAAAAAATAACTTTGAAAGACTAAAGAATCATGGGAAAAAAAGCCATGAATTCTATGTGCAGTATGCCCCTAGCGCTGGAGTTCTACCGTTCTCATTGATTAGTAAACTTGGCCTGGGCTCCGCCTCTGCAGCCAGCTTCCCTGCTCCGATACCTGGGAGCTCTGCCATACTCAGGCACCCCCGGTCTTTCTGTGACCCCAAGGGTCCTGAGACCACACTGTTCCACCCCCTGCTTAGCCACTGGAGCGACGTCACTCAGTGGAGCCGACTTCTAAAAGTTCTGATTTTGTGCTCTGCTGCTCTATCACTTGCCGGTAGCAGCTGACAGAGGCCCCCTTCCCTGCCATCTATCCTCCCGAATATCGCCTCGGATTCACTTCTCCACACATCCTACCTTCCAGAAAGTGGTCGCTTTTCTGTTCAAAGAATTGCTGCTATTCTTTTCTTTGATCTCTTGTTGAGTTCGTAGGTGTTCAGAATTGTTTGATCCTTATCCCGCTGAATTCCTGGGACCAGAAGAAATTTAGGTCTTCTACTCTTTTTTTTTTAATATTTTTTATTTATTTATTTGAGAGAGAGAGAATGAGAGAGAGAGCACATGAGAAGGGGGAGGGTCAGAGGGAGAAGCAGACTCCCCGCTGAGCAGGGAGCCCAATGCAGGACTCGATCCAGGGACTCCAGGATCATGACCTGAGCTGAAGGCAGTCGCTTAACCAACTGAGCCACCCAGGCGCCCTAGGTCTTCTACTCTTCTGCCATCTTGCTCCTCTCCCTTCTAAGCCTAATGGTTTCATGGTGCCATTCTTGAGTCCAAGTCTGAGAGAATGGCACTAATTCAATACTTGACAGAATAAATCTGCTCAAATGACAAGATTTATTTTGCATCGAAAGATATAAGATGAACATAGACAAATGCTACAGTTGAAAGACCCACTATTCATCTTCTGTTCCTCAGGGAGAAGTAAACAAAGTAATATCAACAGGCAGTACTGAAGCTATATCTTAAGAATCCCAAATAAGACCCCTGGTTTTGGTATCTTCCCCTGCCATGAGGGTTTTAAAGTACCCAAGAACAACTTTTATTACCAGTAAATCGAGACTTAACAACTGGATTCAGTGTTCTAAATTCTTAATACCATATCTTCAGGCAGCTTTTCTTATATGCTCTTGAGTTATATGACCCAACGAGTTTTTAACTGTGTGCATTTCAAGTCTCCTTGTACGTTGTTCCTTTCATGAACCATTACCATGTGCTAGCATCAACCAGAGTCCCTCCTCTTTTGTATGTTTGATACCTTTAACTCACATATCATTTAAATAAATAAATTCATGGTTAACAAATGCTGAAAACCATTATTTTATTTCCTATTTTATCAACACACAAATCCAGTGGCCAAATCATTTACTTAAAAGGGTTAAATTGGTCTTTGTGCCTTCTCTTCTGTATTTCATAGTTTTGCTGCCATTTTACAAATGTGTCTCATTTTTGTGTTGGCAACTGAATTGACTCACCAGTTGGAAAGAGCTTCAAGCTGCTTAAATACTATGTCTCCCAAATTTGGGGGATACCAAGTGTCCTCCCTGGTATCTTCCTTAGAGTCTTGCTTTGTAAAACCTATCGTATTATTGTATGACAACAATACACTAATAGTTTCTAAATGAGCTAGTTAATACATTATTCTTGTAAAATAACAAGACACCAACTCTTAAGAATGGGGGATGATACTAAGCCAGTCAGTGAGGCAAGTTTGAAAGGCATTAAGAAGGGAAGGGCATATTCCATGTATATATATACCACATCTTCTTTATCCATTCATCTGTTGATGGACATCTTGGCCCTTTCTATAGTTTGGCTATTATTATGCAGCCATCAAAAGGAATGAAATCTTGCCATTTGCAATGATGTGGATAGAACTGGAGGGTATTATGCTGAGTGAAATAAGTCAATCAGAGAAAGACATGTATCATATGATCTCACTGATATGAGGAATTCTTGATCTCAGGAGACAAACTGAGGGTTGCTGGAGTGGTGGGGGGTGGAAGGGATGAGGTGGCTGGGTGATAGACGTTGGGGAGGGTATGTGTTATGGTGAGCACTGTGAATTGTGTAAGACTGTTGAATCACAGACCTGTATCTCTGAAATAAATAATACATTATATGTTAAAAAAAAAAAAAAAGAAGATAATAAGAAGGGAAAAACGAAGGGGGGGGTGGAAATTGAAGAGGGAGACGAACCATGAGAGACTATGGACTCTGAGAAAGAAACTGAGGGTTCTAGAGGGGAGGTTGGTGGGGGGATGGGTTAGCCTGGTGATGGGTATTAAAGAGGGCATGTATTGAATGGAGCACTGGGTGTTATACGCAAACAATGAATCAGGGAACACTACATCAAAAACTAATGATGTAATGTATGGTGATTAACATAACATAATAAAATTTTTAAAAAATGAAAAACAAAGAAGGGAAGGGCAATAATTTTTCTTAGTTGAAAATGGGCCCCAAAAGATAAGTGTCTACACATATTTCTACTTGCACCAGTATTGCTTGAGCATGCCTGTTGCTCTATACCCTTGAAAACACAGGTATTTCAAATCTTCAGCTACACTACCCACACATTTTCCATTGACCTAAATTCTTCTTTCTGTCTGTTCTTTATTCTACAACCCAAGTTCACCTGAATGTCAATAGGATGATCTTAAAATAAAACAAACTGGGTTATTTCAGTCCTTTATAGCCTATTAAGATACACTAAATATTATCAGAATTTTTTCTATTTAAATTTCAAAAGCTCAAAGTCTTGTTACTAAAATGACAAATAATGTGTGAGAAGAGTATTGAAGGAGAGCACACAGTCTGCCACTAATGAATACACCCCAGCCAGGGTGGTGATCAGGTCCCGCCTGGCAAAGAGCAGAAATACAGTCAAATATTAACTTCTGGAGTGAAAAGAAGAGCTCTTGAGGTAAAGATTATTATGCACTGAAAATATCCCTCCTACAAGATGCTTCTTTCTTTTGCCCCTAGGAAGACGGGGAGAATCCACTAAACAAGAAGGGCAGTGCCTGTAGACACAGGTTATTTATGAATGCCAATTATGCCCCAGAGAGTTAATTTGATTTCTCTTATGCTTCACAAAGATTATAAGGTAAAGGAAGTGTCTTTTATTTCAGTTTCTTAAAAAGAGATCTTAGCTGATCACAGCTCATAGTTATAAACACAGGATTAAACCTAGGTGTTGCTTTGATGTTACTAAAGAAAATTGACATTTTACATATCACTTTGTTAGACTGATATTAATTAAATCATGATGGTAATTTTCATGCCTTCTTATTTTCTTGATTCTTCCTTTAAAAGAAAAAAAAAAAAGAACATCATGAGTCAATTCATCCTTCTTCACTTCCCCAAAGGAAAAAAATGATTTTTAAAAACTTCAGTATTTAAATTAATAAGCAAGATTCACTTTATAAACAGGTTTTGTTGTTTGCTGACAACTTCTAACTTCACTCCAGGGTGATATTTTGGAATTTTAAAAACTCTTTTCTTTAAGCTACTGATTTTCATGATCTTTAATAAGTTGAAAATCATAATTCAAAGGAAATAAAATGTATGAAAAAGAATGAATTTAGCGATGAAATTGATTTTTTTTTATCCACCTTTGTCCTTGAAAGTACATCTGGGCCATTATATGGTGATATTAATCAATACCCAGTTAGACCCCAAATCGGTTAAAACATGCTTTTATGCTTTCTTATGGAAAGAGCAGAGAAAGGTCCCATTTTTCATATATGACCCGACAACATTATGCTTTATAAGAAAGAGTCTTTCCCATTTTCCGCCTAAACAGCAATCTCTGCCTGCAGCTGTTCTATTTGAGTAACCTGATTAAAACTGAATGATAACTTTTTTCCAAGTCTTTACTGTATTTATGATTGCTACAATAAATGGCCACAATCTTCTTTCTCCAGATAGGATATTTTCCCTGAAGAAGCTCAACATCTTTTAACTCTTAGTTCTGAAGACTTTTCTTTTCTAGGCAGTTACTGGAGATTTTTTGATCAAAGCATCTTTTATAACCAATGGCTCCCCTCATCATTAAATTAGCTAAATAAGTGGTATATAGCCCTATCCATCGAAAAGGATTGCATTAATGGATTTGAGAGGAACGACATAAATAAGTAGGGCACTGGGATCAAAATTGTTCCAGAAATACTTTTTTAAGACTTGTTCTCAGATATTTATTTAAGAGATAATGTCCCTGGAAAGAAATGTTGCCCTTGGATAATGTTTTCTTGCTTACAAGTAAATATTGAGGTAAAGCCAAGACATCTATTTTCTAAGGTTACAAAAACAAAAAACAAAACCAACCCCCCCCCAAAAAAACAAAAACAAAACAACACCTTTGCTTCAAAATAATTGTTGAAAATATAACTTGTACTAAATGTAAATTCGTGAGGGTCATGATCACAGGTGCCTAGAAACAGTTTTGCATTTTATCTTCATTGTTTATTTAGCATACTGTCTGCCAACTTGTGGGCACTTAACACAACTTGGTGAAATTAACATCTCTTATGACAAAATAAAGTCATAAACTAATTAGGGATAACTGGTAAAATACGTAAAACAAAATCTTTAGGTACACAATATGCAGATGTGTGAAACTTAGTTATTTCTTAACAAATTCAAGGATGTCTTTAATACATTAGGGAAAACCTTGGTTTAACCAAAAGTGATTTTTATTTTTTAAGAAGTATAAGTATGACCCAATTAATAAAGGACTAAGAGCCCTCTATTTTCTGATTGTTTTTAGCATTTTTCTCTTTTAATGAGAACATATGCAAGATGGAGGGGAGAATAATGAAGATATCAGGCTCTCTTACTGCCGAACTAGAGACATTGTGAAATATATTGAGTGACAGAGAATATGTTGATATGCTGCAGCAAAACACATCCAGCTGCTGTCATGAGAGGACTGCTCCAAAGCTTTCAATGCCTATGCTTTTTCTGAAAACCCCTTTCCGTTATCTAGAACCTTGATTATCTTACTGTTTCCTATTGGCCTTTAACCTTGCCACATTCCCCTCTGTATCACGTCTGTCGAATTTAGATGATAAATCAAGAGCTAGGAACTTTTTCTCTGACATTGTAGTATTCAATGATCATATACATACTTTCATTCTCTAGACAAATATTTTTGTGGGGAAGTATTGTGAGCCACGCACTGTGTTAAACACTGGAATGTGATAACTAAAGATAGATATTACCCCTTCTCACCGGGTAATGATCTGTTGGGAGAGAATGGCAAGTGCAACAACTACAATACAATGTGATACTTGTGTTAAATGTCATAGAAAGACTTCTAGAAAAGTAAAACCAGAGAATCTGGGAAAACAGAAAGCATCTAAGAAGAAAAACAATGTCTAATGTGAGGTCCAAAATGCATGTACTGTTTGCTCAGACAAATGCAGCATAAAGTAGGAGTAGGTAAGAGAGTTTCTTAATGGAAGTTTAAAGTTCTATATAGCTAGAGTGTAGAGAGTAAATTAGGAATGACTAGAAATAATGCAGGAGAAATAAGCAATATACATATCATGGAATACTCTGTAGGCTGACTTTTTTCTGAGTACAATAGGGAGTCCTCAATAACTTGAGGAACAGAGAATTGACTCACCAGACTTGGATCGTAGTAAAATCAGCCTGGATGCACTGCAGAAAATGGATTAAATGTAGAGTCAAAGGTAATAATTAGGAGTCTTTTGTAGCAATCCTAGTAAGAAATAAAGGTGGTCTGACCTTAGAAAGATGGAAGAGGATTTTTTTTTAGCTGGTGGAATGGTAAGCTTATTCATTAGGAAAACCAAATAACCATTGTACAGTTTCCTGCAGTAGGAAAAAGTAAGATAATTATGGATTTTTATGAAGCATTTATAGATGCCCTATTATTAGTTTGATGCATAGACAAAAATTTAATTTATCCTTCATAATTACCTTTCAATGTAGTTATTAGTTTTATCATTTGAAAAACTGACTGCCTGAGGTTACACATCTAGTAAGTGATAAAGTCGGGATTCTAATCCAGGAGTGTCTGATTCCAAAGTTCACACTTTTCCCTATGCCTTGTAGTAACCCTTTATTCTTAATTTCACATTCAACAATTGCATAATATTAAGAATATAGAGAATTCTTAGCTTCCCCCAAATAAATTTGTTCCACATTAATGACCAGACTAAAGATATATCAATTAATGGATAGATTAATCATAAAGTTCCAGGTTGAGAATATATTTGAGTTTATCTGCTGCATGGGTCTCCTAACAAAATTCTTTCCAAGTGATGCCTCAGGCTATTTTTACTCCAAGTGTGGTCCATGCAACACCAACATGTGAGACATATGCACTGCTTATCAAAGCAGGTTCCTGAGCCCCATGCTGAACTGAGGGCATGGTTCAGAATCTCTGGAGATGGAAGTGATTCTAACATTCTAACAAGGCTTTCAGGTGATTTTTTATGCTCAACAAATGTTGAGAAACCCTATCATAATACCTAGAAATATATATTTAGCCAAGTTTATCTGTACAGAAGAAACAGAATAGGAAAAAATAATTTTGTAAACAAACTTATAGTCATATATCACAATATGGGGAATTTTACTTTTTTGGCTATATTAAACATTTTATTTATTTATTTATTTATTTATTTTGTTATGTTAATCACCATACATTACATCATTAGTTTTTGATGTAGTGTTCCATGATTCATTGTTTGCGTATAACACCCAGTGCTCCATTCAATACATGCCCTCTTTAATACCCATCACCAGGCTAACCCATCCCCCCACCACCCTCCCCTCTAGAACCCTCAGTTTGTTTCTCAGAGTCCAAAGTCTCTCATGGTTCATCTCCTCCTCCGATTTCCCCCCCTTCATTCTTCCCCTCCTGCTATCTCCTTTTTTTTTTTTTAAACATATATTGTATTATTTGTTTCAGAGGTACAGGTCTGTGATTCAACAGTCTTACACAATTCACAGCGCTCACCATAGCACATACCCCCCCCCCAGTGTCTATCACCCAGCCACCCTATCCCTTCCACCCCCCACCACTCCAGCAACCCTCAGATTGTTTCCTGAGATTAAGAATTCCTCATATCAGTGAGGTTATATGATACATGTTTTTCTCTGATTGACTTATTTCGCTTAGCGTAACACTCTCCAGTTCTATCCACATCCTTGCAAATGGCAAGATTTCATTCCTTTTGATGGCTGCATAATATTCCATTGTATATATATACCACATCTTCTTTATCCATTCATCTCTCGATGGGCATCTTGGCTCTTTCCACAGTTTGGCTATTGTGGACATTGCTGCTATAAACATTGGGGTGCACGTACCCCTTCGGATCCCTACATTTGTATCTTTAGGGTAAATACCCAGTAGTGCAATTGCTGGATCATATGGTAGCTCTATTTTCAACTTTTTGAAAAACCTCCATACTGTTTTCCAGAGTGGCTGCACCAGCTTGCATTCCCACCAACAGTGTTGGAGGGTTCCCCTTTCTCCACATCCTCGCCAACATCTGTCGTTTCCTGACTTGTTAATTTTAGCCATTCTGACTGGTGTGAGGTGGTATCTCATTGAGGTTTTGAGGGAAATTTTACTTTTCTGTTTAAAAGAGTTGGTAGGAAAAATATGAGACATTAATTAAGTTAAATGACAGTAAATTAAAGTTTGAGAAGCAAACATCTTTAGAACACATTCCTACATTGAAAAGAAATGAAATGCTTTCTATATTGAAGCTTAGGAATAATTTAGCTTCTCACTGCAGATAATCTATTTGATTTATTTTCTTTTTGTTTTCCCATTAAAAGAGCTGTTCTGAAGATTACTAAGAAATGCTGATTTTGTTAGTGTATGAATGGGCTAAATGGATAAGAAACATTGCAAAAATAAAAGTAATATAATTAAGGATAAATAGATATTGAGAAGTTTAAAATATTTCCTAAGCAATTTCCTTCCCTTCCAGTAGCCCATATGGGTATATAGATGTGACTATTGTGATATATTTCTAATTTTAATATTTTAAAGTACTGAGGTTTATATCAATTTTGGCATGTTAGCTATCAGGTTTATTTTTTACATGATACAAGTTTCTAGGAAGGGAAAGTCAACTTACATAGGAAATGTGCAGGTCTATGTGATTATCTTGTGTATCTATATTTGACCTGTTCAAGTCTTGTCACAGCCCAACTGAAAGAATGTACGAGATTCTTTAGCAAATGGTGGAGGTCTGTTTTTTCTTTCCATCGCAGATTTTTTTTTTTTTTACTTTCTATTTTTCTCTCAAAACCTTTTTGAAGAACCTACCTTCAAGATCTCCTTCAAAGGTTAATGAGTTTGCTAGACATTCAAGTAAAAAATAAAAGCTATCCATAGGGAGAAGTACATTTTCTGCCTTTCTGCATGCCCTTTTTTTTTTTTAAAGATTTTATTTATTTATTCATGAGAGACAGAGAGAGAGACAGAGGCAGAGGGAGAAGCAGGCTCCCCGCGGAGCAGGGAGCCGGATGCGGGACTCGATCCCAGGACCCTGGGGTCATGACCCGAGCCGAAGGCAGACGCTTAACCGACTGAGCCACCCAGGCGTCCCACTCTGCATGCCCTTCTTGAAAATGGGAAGGAAGCAGAGTAACAAAGAGAATATATTCTGATGTCAGAGCCTCAGATATCCTACCCTATTTGAGCTCAGAGTATTTCAGGGTATGAACAGATACTATATGCTCCATGAAACAATAACATTTGAATACGTAAAAAAAGGAAAGTTAGTTTTAAGGAACTCGGGTATTAATTTGAAGCTGAATCGTCTACCATATATCTTGGTGCTCTAAGGGCACTGTAGATTTACAGTCAGGGCTACAACTTCTTTCAGAATGTATTTGACAGAAATTGCAGGAGGATGAGTTGAACACAGGGAACTCAGTCAGTTATTTATTTTACATTTAGAAATCAACCTTCTAAGCAGACCAGCTTTAAAATATTTGTATCATAAATTATCTCAAGTGTCCTATAGTTCCTTCTTGTAGTGATGTTTTCCGAAGTCATTTGTTATTCAGAAATTTCACTGGTGCATTCTATTAGCAATAATTTATGTTTGCCAATGAAACCTGAAGGGACAACTTGACACCTTGACATTTAATGCTGTGGTGAGGTAAAGTAAATTGGTGGTTTCATATTGTCTGTGCAATACAATAATTTATGTGGCTTTTGCACATATTGAACAGTAACATTTGAATACATAAACAAAACTAAGAAACAATAGTTTAAAGGAGCTCAGTCAATAACATGTATCTCCCTGAGTTATTACCTCGCAACTAAAAATACATATACATTGCCAGATCAATTTCCATAGGTAACTTCGTCTTTTCAAGTCTCTGGTTAAGCTGAGAGTAAACTCAGGGTGGATATGAAAGACCTGGGTTGGCCCATTAAATAATAGTTCCAATGCATTTAATTGTAGATTCTGTTTTACAAAGGCTTTGCATCTAATTTGCATACAATGTTTAACTTGGGAATCTTTTGAGTGACTGGTTAAAATATTTGATCAATTCCTCTATTAAAGAGTAATAATGAGGGCGCCTGGGTGGCTCAGTTGCTTGGGTGACTGCCTTCGGCTCAGGTCATGATCCTGGAGTCCCTGGATCGAGTCCCGCATCGGGCTCCCTGCTCGGCAGGGAGTCTGCTTCTCCCTCTGACCCTCCCCCCTCTCATGTGCTCTCTCTCATTCTCTCTCTCAAATAAATAAATTAAAAAAAAAAAAGAAAAAAAAAGAGTAATAATGAGAAAAGAATCATATTTCCATGTTTGAAGGATATTTCTCATGTATGAATATCATACATAACACAAATAATATAAATGTCAATAAAATACATTAAAAATATATATCAGTTTTATCTCTAAATTCATTAAAGACCATAACCTGTAAATATTATGATAAATTTACGTTAGCAGAGTTGTGGATCCTCAACTCCTACAACTGCAGCACATGTGTTATTCCAACACTTTTTCTGCTTAACAACAACTCATTTTACTTGAAGCTTAAAAGGAAAAAAAAATTAACTTAAACTCATATTAATCTCTGAGAGACACAAATAGATTTTCTTCTTTTGCCTCTTTGAAAAAGCAAGAGTGACTTCTGTTGAATCAGGAATGAAACGTAGGTTCAAACCATTTTTTTAAGGGTTCATCTAGAGTTGTCAATTTTTTGAACTATTTCTCACATTAACCAGTCTCCTCACAGGAAAACTGCATCCAAAAAGGTTAAGTTTTCCCTCTAAGTCTTTTTGAATATCTAAAAGTACACAGGTTTATTAGTTGCTATTTCCTTGTGAGACAATAATTCACTTAGTTTCATAAAAGAGAGTGAACCTACCAAAAAATAATTTAAATACATTGGCTCTTACAAGCTTGGTTTTGTAGAGATAGAAAATAGCAGCATCCTTCATTTTAAACTTGGCTACGGTCACTGCCAGGGCTCTAACTGCAGCACAATCTTTTCACTATTGAGCCTCAAGGACAAGCTGAGGTCACTGAATATCACTTACAATTCAGAGGATTTGAGATGCTGCTGAACAATGTGATACTGCCACATTCTTCCAGCATCTTATTTTGTGAATCCTGATGTTGCAACTTTGGAAGCATATTAGTTGAAGATTTCATTCTTCACATTTTCTTTCAATCCATGCTACAACTAAATACCTAACACTCATGAGGGAATCTTCCCCCAAAATTCAGAGGCTTCAGAACACATTTCAAAGCCAACATCAGACAGGAAAGTAGAATGCAGAAAAGGCTGCCATTACCACATCATCACAACTGCTATTTAATCATCATAGGTTTTGAAATCTAAGCACCAGATTTTTAACCTATTTTGGAAATTTTGCATAATTAGAGAAGGGAACACAGCAAAAAAACCAAAAACAAACAAAAAAGAACTTGGATTCCACAAACAGATTGATAACTCTTCCTTAATGCAAAAATAAGTTATGGGTAGCTCAGAAATAACACATTTTTCATTAAGAAGGGGTGGAAGAGAGACAGACAGACACACCCACACACAGAAGGAGACACAGAGAGAGAGAGAGATGAAAGTAGATCGTATCATATGGGCAAGAGGATCTTTAGGGGGAAAAAAAGTCTATACAGGCCCTTGGGATTTAAATATACATACATTGATTTAAAAATATGCTCTCCATAGCACCATAGTAGCTTTAAAATGCCTCCTAAGGAATGTATGTAATAAATTATTCTCAGAATTTATCAGGAGTTAACTGAAGCCATTCATATATATGTTTCTATTAAAAGCCCATACTATGGCTTATTGCCACTATTATAAGAGATTTTATGTACACAAAGCTCCGAGAAGCAAAAAGTACTGTTTCCTCAAAAGTTTAAGTCAGAGACATTAATGATATTCTTTTTACTAAACACTAATATTCCAAAGAACTTTCAGAATATCTATAAATGCAAAAAAAAAAGTGAGAAGAGAGGTTGGAGTAAAGTGTGAGAATATGTGTGTGTGTGTGTGTGTGTGTGTGTGTGTGTATAGAGAGATTAGTAAAAGGAAGAAAGAGAAAAGTAAAAGTAAAAGAGAGGGAGGGAGAAAGGGAGTGTGTGTGTACTTCTTATTAAGGATGTTCAGTCAAGGTACCTTCTATAGAAAATATTTTACTGTTCTGTTTTCTTCCATTGCACTCAATTGCCTTCAACAAGTGTAATGAATTTTTCCATTCTAAAAGGCAGATGTAAAGGGCTGGGTGCAAAGGAAACATAAAGACTCTCTGGTCTTTTTTGCCAGCAAGTCCGAGAGTCATGATTGGTAACAATTACCATAATTAGAGCTACCCTTCCTTGAGCAGCCAGTAGGTACTGGGAGCTCATCTGGACAGTATATTCAGCCACTGTAATCTTTCCAACAGCTTTGCAAGAAAAGTGTTATCATTCCCATATTAGAAATGAGGAGGCTAATGCTCAAAAAGGAAAAATAGCTTTTCCAGAGCACATGACAAATAAGTAAGAGTCAGGCTTTGAATTAAGGTACCGCCTCTGCCAGTCGATTTAATCCACACAGCAGTGGCAGGAGGAGAATTTGAATGTCCTGCATTACATTACCATGGAGTGTTTTTTTCTATTCCAACATGCTGATCAATGGCACTGCCATTTGGAGAGGTTGGAGTAAAGTGTGACAGGATGACATTAGCAGTCATGATGTAAATGAAATTATCATGCTGTCTTCAGTCCACTACAAAATGCCATCTCTGTAGAGGTGGGATTCTCTGTTTACTTTCCCAGCACATGCAGTACTTATGTCTCTGCCTTTTGTTTTCCTTAAAATTCTTAAGATTTAGGCACAAGTCTGATATCTTAAAACTAATAGGTAGCTGATGAAGAAAGGGCCATAAGAAACAATGAAACCTATGTTGGAATAAAGAAAAACATCAGAATAATGCTAATAGTTATAGAAAGCCTACTTATTGGAGAAGGCAAAGTAGATATAGATAATATGATGCAAATTCTTTAGTGCAAAGGAGAGTGTAGTTTATATATACATGACATAAATGATTATTATTTATATAGGGATCCTCCTAGATTTAAATTCTCAGACTGTGTTTATGATTGAAATTCTAAAAGAAAAAAACACTCTTAGAAGGTTTTTTTTTTATATATTACTGAATTACAAGAACCTATTTGTTATCTATCCCAGGCATATATAAAGGCATTTTTAATTAAGCTTTGGTGACTTTAAATGCTAATGAATGGAAAACTCCATTGTTCCTATTATTTATTAATAAAGAAAGTGTATGATGCTAATATTGTTGGTGACTGATTGTCTTCAAGTACCTAAATCAATGGATGGGGTCCATATGAAAAATGATTATAAATTCAGAGCTGGTAAACAGGTAATATTTAATTTTGCATAAGCCTGCCAATTGTAATGCACTGTCGGTCTGTGTTTTCTCATTGCAAAAGCAAGATTATATATAGCTATATTGATGAAAATGGGAAGAAAAGAATTTGAGGGCAGTGGTTCATGGTCATAAAAGTTAGGGAATTAATAGCAATAGCTAGAGCCAAAACTGTAACAACTTCCCCTAGTGCATCAGGAAAATAAAACAATGCCTTTTCCAGTCAAGGGTTCCTACCATGTGAAGATAAATGGTTATAATAATATTCAGCACTTTTAACCAAAGATCACAAGGTATTTTACAAACCAGTATGTCATGGTCTCAAAATGGAATAAAAATATGGGTTCATGATAAGGTAAAAAACTTAAATAGAACAAGATGTTCTATTTTATAAAGTTATAACCCAGCTTCCAGAAGCCTATGGTCTCTAGAGCAGCTTCTTTATAACTGCATTTGAAATAGTGACATTTTTGTTAAATCACCATATTGCACAGAATATTGTGTAGCATACTTCATTTGGAAAGTTAATAAAGATATTAAGAAAATGGATGTGTAGTTGAATAAGAAGGATACAAAAGAGTATTGCATGATGATATGATCTAATTTTTAAAAGAAATTACATCTATATGTGTGTATGCATATCCATAAATGCACATACATATGGTGTAGAAATTTATTCACAAATGTTAACAATAGTTATCTCTGAGAAATGGCATAACAGGTGAGTTATGAAAATATATTTTTACTCATCACATTTTTGTAATTACACATATTGCTTTGTAACAGAGAAATAACAAAAAGCAGAGAATATTTATAAGATGGTGGTATTTAAAACCATTTTAAAGAACTGTTTTACTTAGTGATCCATAACTAGTTATAAAGCCACAAGTCTGTTAGATCTTTTGGTGTCATTTGTATCAAACCTATAGTGGTGTCATAACATATACTAGTTATAGACTTTTTAATGTTTTGAATGTGTCACTGATACTTTTATATATCAAATCTTATTTTTGATTAATTTGTCTTATAATTTTAGTGCTATGATTCTATAATTCTCATTGCATTTTCCATTTCTAAATGCCACCTACCTTTTCTGCAAGTTCATAAATTAAATCATAAGAATTCATTCATAGAGCATCTCTTATGTGGCAAATACATAGTAGATACATTACATGAATCATCCTTCTAATTTCCATAAAAACTCCGTGAGTGATACATTACTGTTTCCATTTTGCAGATGAGGTAAACTTACAATAGAAGTTAGGATAGCAGCCCAAGGTCAAACACCTAGAAAATGTCAGTACAAGATTTAAAACCAGATCCATCTAAATCCAAAGTCAACACTTTCTATTACAACACTAAAAATTACTCTAAGAAGTTAGAGAGATAATCAATCCACATGAACTTTGAAAACTTATTCAGAAGCATTCATATATTAAAATGTACCACACAGTTAATTTCAAATCTTCTGAGATTTCTCCCTGACTCCATAGAACTTGAATTTTTAACCACCTTGCTGGCCACGTCATTAACAATGCAAACATTTGGCAGAACTCCATGACTAAAAGTGTCTCATGTTAATGCTTTTTAATATAGTTCAGACAATAAAAGCAATTCATGATTTCCACATAAAAGAAAGTATTTTGTGTATAATTCCATAATATCTATTTATTTATCTACCTACCTACCTACCTACCTACCTATCTACCTATCCTTGCTAGAGGGATCATATACATGAGCTTTATAATCACAGTTTTACAGAAGGCTTACAGAGACAGCAATGCCTAACCAAAGGTTTACCTATCTATATGTTAGGCTGTCCAAGATATTTCTTGGATTCAGTCTAGTCAGAATCCTTCACAAGTTTCCAACCATGGCTTTCCAGTTTATTTATCCATTTACCACCTGCCTGAATTCTGCATTTCTGCTCAGATTTTCTGGGAATGTATTTGGATTTATGTCTTCTTTGGATACCATTTCCTTCCTCCTCCACCACCTTGCTCCACCAACTTCCTATGTTGCTACTCTTCTATGTTTTTAAATCATCCTTAGCTGATGCTTTATAATAAGAAGACTAGTACTACTCAATCTGCACCAGTGTAGGGTCCCAAGACTACCATGAGTCTCAGGTTCCAGTCTGGCTGAACTTGAATTTGAACCTGGGAAGGATAAGCTTTATAGCAGATCTGAAGGACTGTTGGCATGACTTTCAGGGATGACTGGGAAACTGTCCCTAGCACTAATGCCACAGCTCTGGGTCCAGGAAATTATCATGACCAGACTGTTTTAGTTTGTGGAGGATGAAAGTGTTAATTGAAGTCTTTGCTCTGGCATGACTTTACTGAATCTCACTTTAGTTATATTCCATGTTGTATAATTATGAAATTGATAAGAACACGGGTCTTGATGTGGTGGTTCACAGATAATATCCATAGAAGCCTACCTGAACTTCTGTATGATGAGGCTTGGATGGGACAGTTGAGCTTCCTAAATACCTGAGATGATCCTTATTCATTCAAATATTAACATGCTCAACTGTGAACCCCATGATGAGGATTTCAGGGGTCCACAAGCATGCATCTTTGTGTCTGCTTTGAAAAATGCTGCTAACTTCTCTTCTGGGTATTCTGATTAGTATGAACACGTTTTTTTCTTTTTATTATGAAAATAATCTTGTATTTTACCCAAGTAATACTTATGTTAGTCTCTTCACTAAATTGAACTTGTTCTTAACATTTATCAAAACTATATTCTACCATTGGGTGAGATTGACAAAGTCTTAGAGCCATTATTGCAAAATTCTGTATGGAAAGTGCTAGGATAATGAAGGGGAAGATGATGGCTCAGTGATGCCAAAATTGTTCCACTGACCCTGAGGGTTGGAGATGTTTAGGGCCTTGAGATGTATTAAAATAAGTAGAAATGTCATTTGCAAATATCTTCTCCCATTCCATGGGTTGCCTCTTAGTTTTGTTGACTGTTTCCTTTGCTGTGCAGAAGCTTTTTATCTTGATGAACACCACATCAAAAACTAATGTTGTACTGTATGTTGGCTAACTGAACATAATAATAATTAAAAAAAAAAAAAAAGCAAGTAGAGTTTTCCAGTGGAGCACGAAGGCCATACCACGAACTCCTGGGAGCCTGACCCACTGATAGATTCAAAACTCCTTCAGCTTTTAACAACTTAAACCAACAAGGAGAGCTGATGTAACATAGATGTGATTACAGGATGTGGCAGTTTATTCATAGTAATCTCTGAGTACCATGGAAAGAGGTTATAGGGGTTCATAGTGTCTTGGAGGAACATAGAGATTCCGGGGCAGTGAGATGAACAAACTAAGGCTCAGAAAAGGAAGATAACTTTCCCAGGATCAACAACTTGGTAATGGTATAGCCAGATTTAGAATCCTTGTTTCCTGACTTCCAGAGCAGTGGTCTCTCTAATCTCCTATTCTTGTCTTGGCACTGCTATCCACGGTAAAGATATGATTCTGGAGGGAAGGCACATTCCAATGTTTTGCTTCCCACCTTTCTTAATTTTTTCTTCCGTCTGCATTCTATTCCTTCAGCTTCCCTGTCATTCCACTATATGCAATTCAGTTTCTCTGGACACAGAGATTTATGTCTTAAAACTATTTATCACCCTTCCCTGACATCTGTCCTTATGGGTTTCCAGGATTTTGCTTGCTTTCCTTAACTTTAAAGAATACTGAATTATTTATGGTCCAGGTGCTAAACAGCCAACTGTTGGCTATAGCCCAGTTCGTGTGTGTGTGTGTGTGTGTGTGTGTGTGAATATATATTACACTCAATAACATTAGGGATTTATTGTGTTTGGAAATGTACAGTCACAGTGTGTTTACCTGGAAGTAGGGCTTATTAAAAAGCTGTGGGTCAGGGCGCCTGGGTGGCTCAGTCGTTAAGTGTCTGCCTTCGGCTCAGGTCATGATCCCAGGGTCCTGGGATTGAGCCCCGCATTGGGCTCCCTGCTCAGTGGAGAGTCTGCTTCTCCCTCTCCCTCTGCCCCTGCTTGTGTTCCCTCTCTCACTGTGTCTTTCTCTTTCAAATAAATAAATAAAATCTTTTAAAAAAAAGCTGTGGTCTATTAATTTCAAGTACTGTTGATTGTGTTCATACACAGAGGACATGTTCTTGTACAATGTGTAATTGTGCTCATTACAGACAATGGAAGTACTAAGTACATCCATCATTGTTGGCTTAGACAGTTGCAACTTTGGACAACAGTATAAGTAAATAGAAGATGTCATAGGCTATTCATTAGTGAGCTCAGAGATAACAACTTTGCTTGACTTCTTCTGAAGCTGCTTATCTTATCCGCATTGCCAACATTATTACACGGGCATATAATGTTTTTGGCTGTTTGACATATCCCTAGAAGGTAAGGGTCATAATATAGTTGGTAGATTGACTATAGTATACTAAAAGTCATAGAAACAAGAAGTTTTAGTTTCTGACAATTTTTCTGGTATAGAAAAATTATAGCTACTATGTGGCTAGGACCTGGCAGAGACTATAACAACATGACTAAAATTTGGATTGTTCATTAATATAAACTTTAACCTTACATACCAGCAGATCAGGGGATACATTTCATAAGACACAAATCATAGTATCAAGCCCCCAAATACAACATTCAATCGTCCCTCCTTGTGCAATAAAATTCCCAAAGTAGCATGAGGAAAAAACCAAATTTGTGCTCCACGTAGAAGTTTCTGCCTAGTGATATCAGTGAGGGCTGAAATCTAGTTAGTAAAACCATTTTCTAGACCTGGTATTGCATCAGTCAGAGGAAGGAACACTATGTTACACATCCACAAGAAGGGTGTGTCATTTTTCAATTCATTCCTATGGAGTTGCTTCAGTAATTCACACAAAGGAACAATATCTGCTTGCAGTGTCTTTGATAAGTTGAGCTTTTAGACATAGTCAATATATTTCTTCAACTATCACTTTAGTTCTTCTTTCTCATATGCAGATGTCAGAAGAGTTTATATGTCCATTTTATATCACTCTAGTAACATGATCACAAGTTATTATTTTACAATATGTTATATCAAGTTTGAACTTGTCTCAATATTTTTTTTAAATCTCAATATGTTTTGTCTTGAATATATCCCACTCTTCTTGACTTATTTCACTTAGCATAATACCCTGCTGTTCCATCCATATCAATGCAAATGGCAGATATTCACCCTTTCTGATGGCTGAGTAATATTCCATTGTATATATGAAACACATCTCATATGTGGAATATGAGGAATAGCACAGAGGACCATAGGGGAATGGAGGAAAAACTGAATAGGAAGAAATCATAGAGGGAGACAAACTATGAGAGACTCTGGACTCTGGGAAACAAACTGAGGGTTGCAGAAGGGATGGGGTGGGGAGAACTGGGTGATGGGCATTAATGAGGGCACGTGATGGGATGAGCACTGGGTATCATAAGCAACTAATGAATCATTGAATACTACATCGAAAACTAAAGATGTTCTATATGTTGGATAATTGAACTTAATATAAAAAATATATATATATATCCCACTCCCCAGATAATCCCAATCCTACCATATTTTTGAAATAATTATTTAAAAAAACAAAAATACAAAGACTAATGTAACAAACATCTGTGTACTCACCTCTTCAAGTAAACAAATAAAAAAGGCTATTATTGGGGCTCCTGGGTGGCTCAGTCGTTAAGCGTCTGCCTTCGGCTCAGGTCATGATCCCAGGGTCCTGGGATCGAGCCCCACATCGAGCCCCACATCGGGCTCCCTGCTCTGCGGGAAGCCTGCTTCTCCCTCTCCCACTCCCCCTGCTTGTGTTCCCTCTCTCGCTGTGTCTCTCTCTGTCAAATAAATAAATAAAATCTTTAAAAAAAATTAAAAAAGGCTATTATTTTGATGTATTTATTTTCAACATATTTTTTTCAGAAATTGAAGTTGAAATACCTTTTACCTACCAAGTTCCATTCCTCTCTATCCCCAGTCAAAATGACCATGAATTGGATCTGTAGCTCATCCCTGTTTATATATTCTTATTACTTGTATAAATGGCTTTATATTTACAAAAGTCATGTGCTGGCAAATTTCACATATGCAATTTCCTGTAACTTCTTTATTCTCCACTTTTTGAGATTGATTGGATCTAATCCGTTTAAGTGATATATCCCAAATATAGTATACAAATATGCTGTAGTATTTTTTCACCTTTCCTTTTATTATCCATCCTTCCATGTCTCACATATTTCAAATAATGATTCAGTGAATGTCTTTGTACCTATCTCTATCTCACTTGTGTTAAAATTTCCTTAGAAATGAGATTTCTGAGTTACATTGCATGTATACAGTGAATTTTTTGGTATATATTTAGTTGCTCTTTAAATAAATTGTTCTATCCTCCCTAGGGAGGAGAGAGCAAGAGAGATGGCAATGTAAGAAGGACTCAGCATCTTCAAAGATGGAAGAAAAGGACCATAAGCCAGGGAATATGATTGCCATAGCGGCAAAAAAGGGCAAGAAATTTCCTCCTAAAGCCTCCATACACACACACACACACACACACACACACACACAAATGCAGCCCTGCGGACAATTTGATTTTAGCTGAGTGAAACTCATTTTGTACTTCTGAGCAACTGAACTGTAAGATAGTAAGTTTGTGTTGTTATAATTAAGCCACTCCGTTCGTGGTCACCTGTTACAGCAGTGGTAGGAAACTGATACATACCCCTTCTCTGAGTATCCCACTAATACAGCCACCCCCTGTCCTTGACAGATTTATTCAACCAATATTCTATTGTTGCAGTTTCTGTGTGTCAAATGCCATTTTTGCTCCTGTAGATACACCTAGTGAACAAAATAAACAGAAATCTCTTCCTTCATTTTGCTTACAATCTAAAAAAAAAAAAATAAAGTTCTAATTTACACTTCCACCAGATTTGTATGGAGTGTCTGCTTCCCTACCTCCTTTGTCAATTGATATGGTCAGACTTTTGAACATTTCCTGACTGATGAATGTGAAAGGATATCTGATTATTATTTGGAATTGTTTTGTACTGATTACTGGGGAGATTGAGAACATATATTTCTTGGACATTTGGGTTTCCCCTTTTTTGGGGGGAGGGAGGAACATTTCTTCTTTGAGTTGTTTATGTCCATTCATATTTCTTTCTTTGCTTTATGATTTGCCTTTTCTCTATATGAAGCATTTATGTACCATGCTTACTAAAATTTTACATAAGTTGTATGTATCTTTTCCCAGTCTGATTATTATACCTTTTGTAATAAAGATTTTAATTTTGATAGTTTCATTATTCTTTAATTATTTCTAAATATGTGTCTTTCATATTCTTCTCTATATATAAGCCAAAAAGACATTTGTCTATATTTTATCCTACCATTTTGTAATGTTTTGATTTTTTACATTTATATCTTTAATACATTTATATTTTTCTGCTTCCATTTGGGATGGTGATTGTCTTAGCATTTTCTTTCCTCAACTGTAAAGACTTTGCATCTTGCATCGACTCCATACATGAGTCAGTTCCTGCTATCCAAATTATATATATTTTCTTACATTAGCACCAGCTGTTCATTACAATGAAATTTAATTTATAGCTATTTTTAAGACTTGTCTTTGAGGTTTTCTCACCCAGGAAAACTTCTACACCTGAGTCAGGTTTATACCACACCATTATTGAGTATTTATAACCACCAATTTCACTCTATTATTTGGTGCTTATTAATAATGTGTCTTTTAAATTTTGTCTTTTGTGTATAAAATATGCTTTAAGGCTGATGTATATTAAATGACAAGGAGCCAAGTGCATTAAATAAAAATTTGTGAAACAAAACCAAAAACAACAAAAAATTCCTATGTGGTGTCTTTTTCTGTCTCTTTGAAAAAAAAATAGTATATTCAAATACTATTCATAGGAAACTATATATCACTTAAAATAAGTGGGTGAGATCTTATCAACCTTGAACCTCTAGTATACCATAAGGCAAGAGTATATTACCAAAGTTTCCAAAGAACTACCACATCTTGGGCACATGAAATATATCTCAAAATGCTTTCTAATACAATGTGAACATTTCCTCTTCTTATAATTAACTTACATCAAAGGCTTACATTAATTTAAAATTCAAATTTCTTAGCTCATCATTGAAGGCTCTTCAAGATCTAGCTCCCTCTACTACCCTTAGAAGTCCTCACTCTAACTTGTATCCAATAAATCAACTTTTCAAAAGAAATTTTAAGGTTGATTTTTGTCTCTAGGCCTGTTCACATCCTGCCTCATCTCAGTAACAGACCCACTTCTCAAAGTTTCTTCACCAGGCGAAGTCTTAAGTCTTCTTTACACTGAAGTTCTAATGCTCTTTTCTCCAGAAAACCATGCATGGCCTCTGTTTGTTTGCTTACTCTTACCCTGTTAATCAATCCTGTATCTGTTATTTTGTCTTTTAAAAAACATATTTGATGTGATTTTTAAAGGCAGAGAACATACATGTGGATTTGTTAATCTCTGTATGTTCAGCACTAAGAATGCTTTTAAGGTAATAGTAATATAGTCAATATTTGTTAGTCATTTGTCAGAATTGTAGGCACATTGGGAAATATAAAGATGTATAAGACATTAAGAATCTGTTTATAGTCTGATTATGACCACAGATATCCTTATATAAAATTAGTTAGCAATCAAAACAAGTGTAATTATAAACATCATCCACCAAAACAATTATAATTAAAATTATTCTATAATATATATATATATATATGTTAAGGATAGCATATTTTACGAGTAATCTATAGTGAAGAAAATGCAAGCAAAACAAAAACAGATTTTAATAGATACTACTGCTAACAATTACTGGCCTCATTATATATATATATATATATATATATATATATACTTTCAATTTGTATGTGTGTGCATATGCATACGTATGCATATGTATATGTATGTATGTATGTGTGCGTATATACATATGTGTACATAATAAAGAGAAGCAGAGAAAGACACAGAGAAGGAATTTTGAACATCTCTTTCTACATAAATTAATGACCACAAGCCAATTTTGAATATTTTCTAATTTATATAACCAATCCCATATTAATAAATACTTTCAGTGTTTGCCAATCTTTTCTATTATTATCAAATAATAATAAAAACGTTTTTAAATGTTACCAAATATTTAAAACTATATTTCTAACCATGAATTTGCTGAGTCACATATTATGAATGTTTTTGAGATACTTGACACATATTGCCAAATTGTTTTCCAGAAATTTTGTAAGAATTCACACTCAGGGAGTACCTGGCTGGCTCAGTTAGTAGAGCATGCAATTCTTGATTTTGGGGCTGTAATTTCCAGCCCCATCCTGGGTGTAGAGACTATTTAAAAATAAAATCTTTAAAAAAAAAAACACAAGTATTCACACTCAATTGACAGTGTACTGAAATGGCCTCACCATTGCTGGATATGAGAAAATAAATTCCTGAAGATTAAAGATTAAATAAAATGAAAATAACCATAGATCTTTAATCCATTGGGGATTTATTTGGGTGTAAAATATGATGTAAGGATGTGTGTTTGTGTTTGTGTGTGTGTGTGTGTGTTGTTAGCTAATTATTCTGCCATTTATTGATTAATCCACTTGGTCATCCCACAGGTTTAAAATGTGGATTTAAGATTCATTAACTAAGTAGTTATATCTCATTCTCTTTGCTTCTGACCTTTCATTATTCTTGCACTGACTTATCCATATTCTTTGTTGCTGTTACTAAACTGTTGTACTAATGGTATGTTTATTAACTTTTTAATGATTGTGAGAGAAAGCTCCTCCCATGTTTGCTATTTCTATTCTAAGTGTTTGAGTATCCAAATGATATTTAGACTTACTTAATCAAGCTTCCTATGCCTTCCCAAAGTTAAGCTTTGGGTAAGAATGATCTTATATGTGAATATTTATTTGGGAAATGTTGTTCTTTAAGTTTTTCTGTTGAAGAACAAAGTTTGTTTCTTCATTTTCATCTTTCCTTTAAATTCCGTAGAAAATGTATGTAGTTTATCTCACAAAGGTCTGGAAAATTTATTGTAGTTCATTGTTTAGAACTTTTTTCCTTGGGGCGCCTGGGTGGCTCAGTTGGTTAAGCGTCAGACTCTTGATTTTGGCTGAAGTCATGATCTTAGCATCATGAGATGAAACCCCTCTCTCTCTCTCCCTCTGCCCCGCCCCCTCTGCTCTTTCTCTCTAAAATAAAAAAATAAATATTTTTTTTTTAAAAGATTTTATTTATTTATTTGACAGAGAGAGACATAGCGAGAGCAGGAACACAAGCAGGGGGAGTGGAAGAGGGAGAAGCAGGCTTCCTGCAGAGCAGGGAGCCCGATGTGGGGCTCGATCCCAGGACCCTGGGATCATGACCTGAGCCGAAGGCAGACGCTTAACGACTGAGCCACCCAGGCGCCCCCCAAAAATAAATCTTTAAAAAAATAAAAAACAGACATTTTTTCTTGTTCTATATATGGCTCTTTATTATCAATTTTATTTTAACTTTTGATCATTAGTATATAGGGAAATTTTATTTCTCTATTATTTTCAATCCAGCTTGCAGATATACAGATTAGTTTTATACATCAGTTTTTAGTTAATTCTTTTGGGTTTCCAAAGTAGAAAATCACATCAGCAGCAACTAATATTTACTTTTCCTCTTTTAATTATAAATTTATGTTTTTTTCATTTTTTTTCCTGAATAATTCTATTAGAACTTCCAGAAGGATGTTAAAAAATAATTGTCACATGGCCAACTTGTCTTCCCCAAAGTTTAATGGAAATATCTCCAAAGCCCAGCCATTAGATACAAGGCTTACTTCAGCCCAGAGAAGAACACATTATGTTAAAGAAAGTACACAAGTGATTTCATCATTTCATTGCTGTTTTTGTTATTTCCCTTAAATTATTTCAGCTTTGTTTCTGATTTAATTTGCTTCTAGTGTTTGATCAGTAAGTATATTAGCAACTTTTACTTTGTAATGTGTATTTTTTACCCTTTTATTCTTAGTTAGCTAAGATTTTTTTTTAAAGATTTTATTTATTTATTTGAGAGAGAGGATGAGAGGAGAGAGCACATGAGAGGGGGGAAGGTCAGAGGGAGAAGCAGACTCCCTGCCGAGCAGGGAGCCTGATGCGGGACTCAATCCTGGGACTCCAGGATCATGACCTGAGCCGAAGGCAGTCGCTTAACCAACTGAGCCACCCAGGTGCCCTTAACTAAGATTTTTAAAATTAGGAATACATGTTGACTATTGTTTTGGGGCATCTACCAGTTTGGCCATATAGTTTTTCTCCCTTGACCTACTGATATGATGCATTTTGTTAATAGATATCCTAATATTAAACTATTCTTTTTAATTTTATTGATTAATTTTATATACATCTAATTTTTTTTTTTTCTTTTCTGGGCTGTGTCTGTGGTGGACTTGAAGACCGGTTTTGCCCAAACACGGGGTTGGAGGATGTGGGCTGATGCAGGCTGCAGGAAGAGGACTATATGCTTCTAATTCAATTAAGTTTTTAATACATGTTTATATATGAAATTAGTTGGTAAATTAATTTTCTTTTTTTGTGAGGTATATTTCAGCTTCTAATATCAATTTCTATAGGTGCTATCAGAGAAGTGAAACTGTAAAATGAGAACAATTTTTAAAATTGATTGTTTTAATATGTTGCTTGAAATTTACCAGCAGAAAAGAGACCATTGCTGTATGGGGAACCAATTTTGTAATATAGAGTGTTTATAAAATAGTCTCACCTGAAGTGTGAGATGCCTCAGTTCATTTGAAAATATGTTTTTTGTGTTTACTTCTTTTTATAAAAATGAAAAAAAAAATCATTCTTTCAACTACATTTAAGAAAAAGAAAGGGTTGAGTCTGTGAATACAAAATGAAATTTCATAAGTAAAAATGAAAGAAAATAATAAAGCATGTGTCTTCTTCAATGTCACACTTAATTGCACATTTATAGAAACATATATTTCTGAGTATATGGGGTTGTAAAAGCCCATTCACTTATGTGCATACAAATCATAAGGACTGCATATTATCTGAGCTTGTGATAATGAGCTATACAAAATACTTCAGCTGAAGTTTTTCATAGCCACATATTTGTTAATTCCTTCATTAAAACTATGAAGTGCCCCTTTTTTTCATGAAAATATTACAAATTAAGCATATATTTTAGTACTAAATTGTGAAAATAAGTTTATAGAGATAGTAAATTTATTTGTTAATGTTTTGTTTTCTCTAGGATATGCATTAGCTTTTACTTTTCATTGCCCAAAGACTGTATATGATGTAAGAACAGTACAAAAGGTTGAGGACCCCCCTGGCCATGTCAACTGCGGATATTGTAAATCAGATGGAAGGACAATGATTTTAATCTAGGAAACAAAGAAAAAGTTTGGTAACTACAAAGGCAATAATAGGTCTGGAAGGGTTTAACAGATATAGGAGAAAGTGATGGTTGACGTTGAGAATGACAAAAGATGTAGCAAAATGCACATAGATCAAACAGGGAAGTCAGGATTTATTTCCATGACTGTTGAATGTCTGCCCTTACCTCACACTCATTCCCTGCAAGGCTTGGCAGGACAGGCTTTCAAAAGAATCATCCAAACCCATACAATCAATAGTTTTTATTAATAACACATTGAATTTATATAGTTCTTTCTTCAAATTCAAGTTAAGAAGATCTAGTTTTCAGCAAACTGTTATGGATCACATGTAGTTTCAGATCAGAAGAGAAACCCACCTAACATTTCTCACATTTGTTTTCAGTGTTAGAATGACAATATCAGCAAAGCAAAGCTAGAAACCACAATTTTTTAAGTGGGGATGTATTTAATGACAATAATCTGTCATAAAATAACAATAAGCAATTAATAAAGGCTGGACAAATTTGAGGAGAAAGAGGTAGTCAGGGAAGATCCATGGAATACATATTTAGCCCAAAAAAATGTGACAAGAGGAGGAAAAGCCATAAAAGGAAGCTGATTACAATTCAGCTAAATCTTTCTTTGTGTCAAAAAATGTGCTAGGGGGGTGCCTGGGTTGGCTCAGTTGTTAAGCGTCTGTCTTTGGCTCGGGTCATGATCCCAGAGTCCTGGGATCGAGCCCCACATTGAGCTCCCTGCTCGGCAGGAAGCCTGCTTCTCCATCTCTCACTCCCCCTGCTTGTGTTCCTTCTCTTGCTGTATCTCTCTCGGTCAAATAAATAAATAAAATCATTAAAAAAAATGTGCTAGGAAATTTCATCTGCATTACATCTTTTAATGCTCAAAACAACCGTGTAATATAGTATTATTTCTATTTTATATGTGAAAAAATTGGAGGCTCAGATAACAAAAGTAATTCATATGGTCACTCTGTTAGCAAACTTCAGAGTTTAGATCAATCAATCCCATTCCATTTTGTAGCTACAAATGACAGGCTGTGCTCATATTTGGCATAGATTTTTAAATTTTTAAATTAGTGATCGACATTTTAAAAATATGGAGTTTAAACATTTTTTTTTTAAATCAGATATTGTTCAGTATTGGGCTGACCTGCAGAATCTAGGTAGCAGTGGCCCCAATAAAAAAAAAAAAAATGTCCTTCTTGTTGGCCAAGTTCTCATCGCTGGGCAAGCATATGTACCTACAGCTCCTTGAAACAATTTATATCTTTATATTACACTCTGATCCCTGAGGTATAGACCTCTGCTAAAAAGAAAGAGACTAGAAAACATGCAAGAAAAAGAGAAAATGGGAGAAAAGTCACATGATGTCACACAATCACAAACACAAACATGATATGTAAAGAAGACTATAAATGAAATCAAGGGAAGACAGAAGAAGATAAAAGATTGCAAAAGAACAAAAAGATTAAAAAGGATCCTGAATGTATTGGATTGATACAGAAGATTAAAAACAATATATGTTTGGGGAGCATGGGTGCCTCAGTTAGGGAGCCTTCAGCTCAGGTCATGATCCCAGGGTCCTGGGATCGAGCCCCTCTTTGAGCTCCTTGCGGGAAGCCTGCTTCTCCTTCTCCCTGCTCGTGCTCTCTCTCACTATCTCTGTCTCTCCCTCTCAAATAAATAAAATCTTAAAAAAAAAAAGTATGTTTAAATTTTATTTTCTTATTACTCTTCTTTAATTGAAATGTCCTCCAACAGTTATAGTAAACATGTTTTATTTTAGATCAGCATGTCAGAAAATCATTCCGGAATAATTAATACATAATTATTAGATGGGGGAAGCACATACACAATTCTCTAAAGGCTGAAAATCTTGTGCACAATGGCAGGTTCATTGTTGAACATCCTTTTTGTTAAATGTTCTGCATAACTATGCGCACAGAGAACATACATGATCATATCTAAAGTTAGCTAATATGTTTTTAGGTATTTGGGAGGGCATTATTTTGTTTCTTCATAATACATGCAGAAGCTCAGAGGTCTGATAAAGATACACTGACTATATAGGGCAATTATTTGAAGAAATGGAATTGAGAATTTTTCTTGCCATGTTAATTATAAAACCATATTTACATCACCAATTTATATTCCTTATCTATACATCTTTCAGAAATTATATAATCTATTATACACTACTTCGAGCCTCTTGATTCTTCTTTTTGAATAGGCCTTTTGTTGTTAAAATACAACATAAAGTGATGTGACATTTTTACAATTTTCTACTAAATTTGATTATTGGAGATTGAAAATACACATAATTCAGATTTCCAAGTATGTTTTTATTTTGTTTGTTGGTTTGGTATAGTTTGGTTTGGTTTGGTTTGAAAGAGTTGTGGTTAAATGGAAACTCAGGAATGAAGCTGCCTGGATTCAAATCCAGTTTCTGCCATTTACTAATTGTGGGACTTAAGGCAAGTTACTTTCACTTTCTTCACTTCTGTTTATGAATCTTTTAAATAAGAATAATCATAATACCTCGTTCCTAGAGTTTTGAGAGAATTAAATGAGAAAATGCACATAAGATACTGAGCAAAAATGTTTGATACATGCTAAATACATAGTAAATATTAGTTATTATTGTATTCATATAATTGTAATTATTGCATTAATTAAACTACCCTCACTACTGGAAAATTTCCATATTACCTCAGGGGCTATCTCTAATAGAAGGGAGAACTCCAGGGAATAGATTAATTTAATTAAACCTGGAAAAAAATGAGATTACTCAGAGGATGGCTTCTTTCAATTCTAGGTCACCTGAACACATCAGGGCTAGAACTATAGCAAACATATTAATTGCATTTTCTTCTATATTAACTCCATGGGTTTACTTTTCACAATGTTTCAGTGATTGAAATAGGTCCCACCAACAACTTAATTCAGGAATTGTTTTGCTCTTGAAAAGTGCCAGAATAGCATCAATGACTTATTTTTGATACTTTCTAATTTAAGGAATACTAGGCTTCCCCTTCGGGGAAGATTTCACATAATTTTTCAGAAGGCATTATTCAATAAGTAATTCTCATCCTAATTTTCAATTGACATGTGTGTAATTCAGCCAACAAAAACCGAGGGCCAGCAAAGTACAAAGGGAGTACGAAGCATTCTGCTGTGAGAGAATCGGTGAGAAAGGAGTTCAGACAGAATGACCCCATTTGCTCACAAGAACTGCCTACCTTTTCTTCCTCATCTTGTACCACCCCACTCCTTCACTGTGCTCTAGTTACATTGGCTTCTCAGGCCTTTTGTGTTAATCTTTTTTTTTTTTTAAGATTTTTATTTATTTATTCATGAGAGACAGAGAGAGAGAGAGAGGCAGAGGGAGAAGCAAGCTCCCAAGGAGCAGAGAGCCCGATGCGGGACTAGATCCCAGGACTCTGGGATCATGACCTGAGCCGAAGGCAGACGCTCAACCATCTGAGCCAACCAAGCGCCCAATCTTTTTTTTTTTTCTTCCTGAATGCTCCTTCCTATACTTGTCATATGACTAGATATTTGCCATTTGAGGGAGAAACTGATAAAATAAATATTAATCCGTACTCTGGTAAGGCATTTTCAGACTACTCTGAAGAAGCTACATACTCCCAGGTGCTCTCTGTCATATCCTCCCTCCCTAACAAATCATTTCCATTATTAGAAAATCTGTAACTTCAGGTCTTGTTAATTTATTATTTATTTGTTTACAATATATCTATATTACTATCTCCAAAGCTTCATGAAGACAAGCGTTCTTTTCGCCTATTCACCGCTATATCTGCAGCACAAAAAACATTTGCTGGGACTAAAGATAGAAGCCCCGAAAGTAGTTGTTCCAAAGACTGGCTAACCCATCCATCAGTTTCCACTTCTCTATGATGTGAATAGCAGGAATAAGGGTCTGTTTAATTGTGCTGCTTAGGATGAAGTAATCCCTTCATGAATAAATAAGCTACTTTTATTTTTTATTTATTTATTTATTTTTTAAAAAGATTTTATTTATTTATTTGAGAGAGAGAGAATGAGAGAGAGCACATGAGAGGGGGGAGGGTCAGAGGGAAAAGCAGACTCCCTGCCGAGCAGGGAGCCCGATGCGGGACTCGATCCAGGGACTCCAGGATCATGACCTGAGCCGAAGGCAGTCGCTGAACCAACTGAGCCACCCAGGCGCCCAAGCTACTTTTAAAGATGATATTTTCATGCTGAATTCAATAATAGAAATTCCAAGAGGGGGATGCAATCAGTTACGTGCAGAATGGATTTTGAGAAGACAACAAACTGTGTGGACTTTGACTGTCTGGCAAAACTGCATGATGGGCTTTGGTACTTATCTTTTAAAAGCTTGAAAAAACATGTGGATAAGCAGGCAGGAGCTGTTGAAAGCCATTTTAGGCAGGAAGAATGAACAAAGATAAAGAGGTGAGCACGAGCTTTGTGTATGGTGGTCAAATAAAAATACTTTTCAAACAGGACCAGAGAATTTGAGTTTGGTCAGTGACTGGACAAATTTGGGTAGATAGGGCACAACACATAACCTCAACCTTGAAAGCCAGGTAGAAGAGTCTGGAAGTGATGTAATCATTACAAATCTCCCTTTTTATATGAATTATCCCACTCTGTACAGATCTTTACCTTAAAGTCTGTCCAACTATATGACGTTCTCAAACATAAGAACTGTGCTTTTGTTCATCATTGTATTCCAACATCTAGCACAGTTGTTGACACCTACTAATGAACAAAAATGTTTGAAAAAATTGTAAGCCATGAGAAACCTCTGAATACTTTTGAATATTAAAATCAGAAGGTAACAGTTGTGTTTTAGAAACATGAAACTCAAAGAGGTATTTCAAAGAGGAAATTTAAAAAGCTAGTGCCAAAAATTTGGGATTGATGCACTGTGGGTTTGGATATCAGTAGTGGCAAGGAGGAATTGAGTGAAAGAAAAATTATGAAAAGTTCCTGTAAATAAAGACTCCTTATAGCTTATCAACTGATTGGATATATATAATGAAGAATAAAAATAAACTGAGTGAAAGATAATCCTAATGTTTTGTTTTTTTGGGAAATGTATATATCTTTATACATATGCATATATATAGTTAAAAGGATCTTTGTCATTTTGTGAGCCTAGATGGGTACACAGTCCACAGATTTAAAATTTGAATCTTGGCTCTGCTAAGAGATAGGTATATTTCAGGATCATCTGTGGAAGGGTTAACATTATAGGTGGATTTTCTCAGTATCAACTTGTGGTTCTTTTGCTCTACAGTGTTTACCTTAGATACGGAAGTGAAGATATTTTACTTGACTTCAACCAAAATAAAGCACTAATCTTTATTATTTTAATATGTTATTTATTTATTTATTTATTAGAGAGAGAGAGAAGGCATGAGTGGGGGAGGGCAGAAGGAGAGGGAGAGAATCTCGAGCAGACTCTGCACACCATGTAACCCAATGCGGAGCTGGATCTCATGACCCTGAGATCATGACCTGAACCAAAATCAAGAGCTGGACCCTTATCCAGCTGAGCCACCCAGCCGCCCCAGCACTAAACTTTATTTTGCAGCAAATTTCACTGAGGATTTCAAAAGATGAAACAGATTTCATGTTGTAGCAGTTAAAAGGTCAAAAATTGAACCTTAGATATTCTTGGTGCTTTTCCCCCTAAGCTTGGGGCTTTTACACATACTCCACTGCCGCTCTCCCCTTTCTCTTTTCTCTTTCTCTCCAGTCATTTGCTTTTCACAAGAAACTAATTAAAAAGTTTCCAGTTTCACTACATAAACAGTTTATCTTCATTCCTATCTGTCCCACAAAATCAACTTGGCAACTAGTTTAGGAGTCTAAAGTTTCACACTTTGATGGTGTGGCAGACACAGAAATGTACCACTTAGATTCTCCCTCAGAAAAAGGCTAGCTTTCTAGTTATCATGAGTGTGGTTAACTCACAGCATTTAGTTTTTAATGTCTTCAGGGTCCCCCAGCATTCAAGCTGAGATCTCATCCTCTTAGGAAGCCAAGAACTTAGCAAGATGATTGGTGGTGTTACATACAAAAAGCTAGCCACTTTCAAGTAAGGCAGGATACCTTTAATAGACAACGTTTGCTCTGGAGTTCGCCATTTGGCTGGTAAAGATTTGTCAAAAGCGTGGCATGGTCTAACAGCTCACCCTGCCCTTTCCTGCTTCACACTTTTTTTTTTTTTAAGCTGCTATTTCCCCCAAATCATTTTGCACTTCTAACTTCATCTTAATATCTTATTCCCCAAAATCAACCTTTGATAGTTGGTGTCAAGAGTACACTGAGGAGCTGGGGCTATGATGAAGTTTTGCCAGAACTGCTTAATCACCATCTAGCTGGTAGTGAGGAACCTGTGCCTGGGGATGAGTAATGTGTAGAGAGGCCCTCAACATGGTGGCAGTTCAATTTTTTAAATTATTATCCATGATGAAATGTGATGGTGTGTGAGTAAAAGTGAATACAATGTCATGGTTACAGCATTTGAAAAATATCATTGGAAGGAGAAGTATAAATATAAGGATAACAGAATTGGATGGTTATTGCCTTGATGAGATCAGTAATGAAAAGCTGAGGACTATTAACAAACAATTTAAAACTATCTGAAAGCCAAAAAGTAACTCACAAAGAAACCCTCTTATCTTGCTCTGAGCAAACAGAAAGCTAAGATTAAGCCAAAAACAGAGTGCTTAATTTCAAAGATCTTTGAAAGTTTTTTTAAAAAGAGACAGAAAGCCCGAGCATGAGCAGGGGGTCGGGAGTGGGGTGGGGTGGGGGGGGCAGAGTGACAAGCAGACTCTGAGCTGAGCGGAGAGCTTGCCTTGGGACTCGATACCAAGACCCTGAGATCAGGGCCTGAGCCAAAGTCAGATGCTTAACCGACTGAGCCACCCAGGCTCCCTTGAATGTTCTACCATAACAGATCTTCAATACGAAACACAGGTCCTAGTTAATAAACTTTGAGACTCTGACCCAGGATAGGGACTTCTGGGAGAAAACCCTAGAAGATTTAGACTCCCTAGTCTTTTTTTTAACTTTCTGAGCCTTCAGAAATGGCCCATCTTGTCCCATTAAAACATAGCACTCTTCCGATATCAGAAAATAATACAAAGGGATTTACCCCATAAGACAACAGTTGCCCACTCAGAAGTTTAGGAGAGCCACCTCTTCTCTTACCCTTCAGAGCTATAATCAGAGTTAAGTCACAGCTTAATCCATTCAGGTATTAATATGCCTGAATCATCATGACAGAAAACAGAGGGTAGAATCCAAAGGCTCAGGGAAGTAGGTATTATGTGAAGCTGTTTCAGATACAGAAACCACTATTTGAAGAGGTGACTGGGTCCCCGTATTGAAAAATGCTGCGACTTTGGCAAGGATATACTGTAATGTTTTCGCCAGGCCTTTCAAAGAGAGCTATGGTCACTTGCTTGAGCCATTACTTATCCACTATTTACTATGCACTAGGGAAAGGTGCCTACACAGACATTTTGAGGACAGTTGGACACAGAGTTTAAATTGAAACTAATATCTGTAGAATTGAAGTGACCTTATGATTCCCCTGATAAAGTGGACTCATGTGGGATCAGGTAATCGATTCCTGACAAAAATGCAACTTAAAATTGCCCACTGAGTCCACATACCCACCCAGTAGAAGTCCCCCTCATAGCTAAATGTATATTTGACATTGACATATTTGACCATTGGAATAACAGTTGAATTTGTGTCTTTCACCTGTGGGGAAAAGAGCAATCACAGCGGAGAAGGTCATGAAGAAGTTTCTGAAATTACCACTGCTCTTCCAGCTAAGACAATAAAACAAACCAAAAAAAATATGCATCACATACTAGAGGGAATAACCAAGGTAGATACCACAGCAAAGGATCTAAAGGATGTATAATTAGTTGCTTCCATCATTATCTCTCTTTAATTTATCAGCCTGGCCCCCCCAGATACCAGGTGGATCTTGAATCCCAGCAAGTGCCTATAGACCAGGGTGGACAGCATCTCCCACAGCAGCTTGTGTCAGATATGGTATCCTTGGTAAAGCACATTAATAGATCTCAGGGACATGGTATGTGTCCACTGATTTAGTAAATATGTTCTCTGCTATTCAGTTAAGACATAGGATCAGAAACAGTTCTCATTC